>NW_028128125.1:0-108545 GCF_965231255.1 Vanellus vanellus
AAAAAGACAAACGTCCAGCTTTTGCTGCCACAGCAAAGGTGCCATCGGGGAAAAGTAATGCTGGTCCTCATTGCCTCCTGGAACCTCTTCAAATGCCACAGACAATTTGGCCCTCTCTGCTTTTCTGCGGACTCCATCCTCAAAAGCACCTGTTTTCGCTTTCGGCAGCCTCCAGAGCAAAAAAGACAAACGTCCAGCTTTTGCTGCCACAGCAAAGGTGCCAGCGGGGAAAAGTAATGCTGGTTCTCATTGCCTCCTGGAACCTCTTCAAATGCCCCAGACAATTTGGCCCTCTCTGCTTTCCTGCGGACTCCATCCTCAAAAGCACCTGTTTTCGCTTTCGGCAACCTCCGGAGCAAAAAAGACAAACGTCCAGGTTTTGCTGCCACAGCAAAGGTGCCAGCCGGGAAAAGTAATGCTGGTTCTCACTGCCTCCTGGAACTCTTTCAAATGCCCCAGACAATTTGGCCCTCTCTGCTTTCCTGCGGACTCCATCCTCAAAAGCACCTGTTTTCGCTTTCGGCAGCCTCAGGAGCAAAAAAGACAAACGTCCAGCTTTTGCTGCCACAGCAAAGGTGCCATCGGGGAAAAGTAATGCTGGTCCTCATTGCCTCCTGGAACCTCTTCAAATGCCCCAGACAATTTGGCCCTCTCTGCTTTCCTGCGGACTCCATCCTCAAAAGCACCTGTTTTCGCTTTCGGCAACCTCAGGAGCAAAAAAGACAAACGTCCAGGTTTTGCTGCCACAGCAAAGGTGCCAGCCGGGAAAAGTAATGCTGGTTCTCACTGCCTCCTGGAACTCTTTCAAATGCCCCAGACAATTTGGCCCTCTCTGCTTTCCTGCGGACTCCATCCTCAAAAGAACCTGTTTTCGCTTTCGGCATCCTCCAGAGCAAAAAAGACAAACGTCCAATTTTGCAGCCACAGCAAAGGTGCCAGCGGCGAAAAGTAATGCTGGTTCTCACTGCCTCCTGGAACACCTTCAAATGCCCCAGACCATTTGGCCCTCTCTGCTTTCCTGCGGACTCTATCCTCAAAAGCGCCTTTTTTCACTTTCGGCGCCCTCCGGTGGTAAAAAGACAAACGTCCAGCTTTTGCTGCCACAGCAAAGGTGCCATCGGGGAAAAGTAATGCTGGTCCTCATTGCCTCCTGGAACCTCTTCAAATGCCACAGACAATTTGGCCCTCTCTGCTTTCCTGCGGACTCCATCCTCAAAAGCACCTGTTTTCGCTTTCGGCAGCCTCCGGAGCAAAAAAGACAAACGTCCAGGTTTTGCTGCCACAGCAAAGGTGCCAGCCGGGAAAAGTAATGCTGGTTCTCACTGCCTCCTGGAACTCTTTCAAATGCCCCAGACAATTTGGCCCTCTCTGCTTTCCTGCGGACTCCATCCTCAAAAGCACCTGTTTTCGCTTTCGGCAGCCTCCAGAGCAAAAAAGACAAACGTCCAGCTTTTGCTGCCACAGCAAAGGTGCCAGCGGGGAAAAGTAATGCTGGTCCTCATTGCCTCTTTGAACCTCTTCAAATGCCACAGACAATTTGGCCCTCTCTGCTTTCCTGCGGACTCCATCCTCAAAAGCACCTGTTTTCGCTTTCGGAAACCTCAGGAGCAAAAAAGACAAACGTCCAGGTTTTCCTGCCACAGCAAAGGTGCCATCAGGCAAAAGTAATGCTGGTTCTCACTGCCTCCTAGAACCCTTTCAAATGCCCCAGACAATTTGGCCCTCTCTGCTTTCCTGCGGACTCCATCCTCAAAAGCACCTCTTTTCGCTTTCGGCAGCCTCCAGAGCAAAAAAGACAAACGTCAAGCTTTTGCTGCCACAGCAAAGGTGCCAGCGGGGAAAAGTGATGGTGGTCCTCATTGCCTCCTGGAACCTCTTCAAATGCCACAGACAATTTGGCCCTCTCTGCTTTCCTGCGGACTCCATCCTCAAAAGCACCTGTTTTCGCTTTCGGCAGCCTCCAGAGCAAAAAAGACAAACGTCCAGCTTTTGCTGCCACAGCAAAGGTGCCAGCGGGCAAAAGTAATGCTGGTCCTCATTGCCTCCTGGAACCTCTTCAAAAGCCACAGACAATTTGGCCCTCTCTGCTTTCCTGCGGACTCCATCCTCAAAAGCACCTGTTTTCGCTTTCGGCAACCTCCGGAGCAAAAAAGACAAACGTCCAGGTTTTGCTGCCACAGCAAAGGTGCCAGCCAGGAAAAGTAATGCTGGTTCTCACTGCCTCCTGGAACTCTTTCAAATGCCACAGACAATTTGGCCCTCTCTGCTTTCCTGCGGACTCCATCCTCAAAAGCACCTGTTTTCGCTTTCGGCAGCCTGCGGAGCAAAAAAGAAAAAAGTCCAGGTTTTGCTGCCACAGCAAAGGTGCCAGCCGGGAAAAGTAATGCTGGTTCTCACTGCCTCCTGGAACTCTTTCAAATGCCCCAGACAATTTGGCCCTCTCTGCTTTCCTGCGGACTCCATCCTCAAAAGCACCTGTTTTCGCTTTCGGCATCCTCAGGAGCAAAAAAGACAAACGTCCAGGTTTTGCTGCCACAGCAAAGGTGCCAGCCGGGAAAAGTAATGCTGGTTCTCACTGCCTCCTGGAACTCTTTCAAATGCCCCAGACAATTTGGCCCTCTCTGCTTTCCTGCGGACTCCATCCTCAAAAGAACCTGTTTTCGCTTTCGGCATCCTCCAGAGCAAAAAAGACAAACGTCCAATTTTGCAGCCACAGCAAAGGTGCCAGCGGCGAAAAGTAATGCTGGTTCTCACTGCCTCCTGGAACACCTTCAAATGCCCCAGACCATTTGGCCCTCTCTGCTTTCCTGCGGACTCTATCCTCAAAAGCGCCTTTTTTCACTTTCGGCGCCCTCCGGTGGTAAAAAGACAAACGTCCAGCTTTTGCTGCCACAGCAAAGGTGCCAGCGGGGAAAAGTGATGCTGGTCCTCATTGCCTCCTGGAACCTCTTCAAATGCCACAGACAATTTGGCCCTCTCTGCTTTCCTGCGGACTCCATCCTCAAAAGCACCTGTTTTCGCTTTCGGCAGCCTCCGGAGCAAAAAAGACAAACGTCCAGGTTTTGCTGCCACAGCAAAGGTGCCAGCCGGGAAAAGTAATGCTGGTTCTCACTGCCTCCTGGAACTCTTTCAAATGCCCCAGACAATTTGGCCCTCTCTGCTTTCCTGCGGACTCCATCCTCAAAAGCACCTGTTTTCGCTTTCGGCAGCCTCCAGAGCAAAAAAGACAAACGTCCATCTTTTGCTGCCACAGCAAAGGTGCCAGCGGGGAAAAGTAATGCTGGTTCTCAGTGCCTCCTGGAACTCTTTCAAATGCCCCAGACAATTTGGGCCTCTCTGCTTTCCTGCGGACTCCATCCTCAAAAGCACCTGTTTTCGCTTTCGGCAGCCTCCAGAGCAAAAAAGACAAACGTCCAGGTTTTGCTGCCACAGCAAAGGTGCCAGCGGGCAAAAGTTATGCTGGTCCTCATTGCCTCTTTGAACCTCTTCAAATGCCACAGACAATTTGGCCCTCTCTGCTTTCCTGCGGACTCCATCCTCAAAAGCACCTGTTTTCGCTTTCGGCAACCTCAGGAGCAAAAAAGACAAACGTCCAGGTTTTCCTGCCACAGCAAAGGTGCCATCAGGCAAAAGTAATGCTGGTTCTCACTGCCTCCTAGAACCCTTTCAAATGCCCCAGACAATTTGGCCCTCTCTGCTTTCCTGCGGACTCCATCCTCAAAAGCACCTCTTTTCGCTTTCGGCAGCCTCCAGAGCAAAAAAGACAAACGTCAAGCTTTTGCTGCCACAGCAAAGGTGCCAGTGGGGAAAAGTGATGGTGGTCCTCATTGCCTCCTGGAACCTCTTCAAATGCCACAGACAATTTGGCCCTCTCTGCTTTCCTGCGGACTCCATCCTCAAAAGCACCTGTTTTCGCTTTCGGCAGCCTCCAGAGCAAAAAAGACAAACGTCCAGCTTTTGCTGCCACAGCAAAGGTGCCAGCGGGCAAAAGTAATGCTGGTCCTCATTGCCTCCTGGAACCTCTTCAAAAGCCACAGACAATTTGGCCCTCTCTGCTTTCCTGCGGACTCCATCCTCAAAAGCACCTGTTTTCGCTTTCGGCAACCTCCGGAGCAAAAAAGACAAACGTCCAGGTTTTGCTGCCACAGCAAAGGTGCCAGCCAGGAAAAGTAATGCTGGTTCTCACTGCCTCCTGGAACTCTTTCAAATGCCACAGACAATTTGGCCCTCTCTGCTTTCCTGCGGACTCCATCCTCAAAAGCACCTGTTTTCGCTTTCGGCAGCCTGCGGAGCAAAAAAGAAAAAAGTCCAGGTTTTGCTGCCACAGCAAAGGTGCCAGCCGGGAAAAGTAATGCTGGTTCTCACTGCCTCCTGGAACTCTTTCAAATGCCCCAGACAATTTGGCCCTCTCTGCTTTCCTGCGGACTCCATCCTCAAAAGCACCTGTTTTCGCTTTCGGCAGCCTCAGGAGCAAAAAAGACAAACGTTCAGCTTTTGCTGCCACAGCAAAGGTGCCAGCCGGGAAAAGTAATGCTGGTTCTCAGTGCCTCCTGGAACTCTTTCAAATGCCCCAGACAATTTGGCCCTCTCTGCTTTCCTGCGGACTCCATCCTCAAAAGCACCTGTTTTCGCTTTCGGCAGCCTCCAGAGCAAAAAAGACAAACGTCCAGGTTTTGCTGCCACAGCAAAGGTGCCATCGGGGAAAAGTTATGCTGGTCCTCATTGCCTCCTGGAACCTCTTCAAAAGCCACAGACAATTTGGCCCTCTCTGCTTTCCTGCGGACTCCATCCTCAAAAGCACCTGTTTTCGCTTTCGGCAACTTCCGGAGCAAAAAAGACAAACGTCCAGGTTTTGCTGCCACAGCAAAGGTGCCAGCCAGGAAAAGTAATGCTGGTTCTCACTGCCTCCTGGAACTCTTTCAAATGCCCCAGACAATTTGGCCCTCTCTGCTTTCCTGCGGACTCCATCCTCAAAAGCACCTGTTTTCGCTTTCGGCATCCTCAGGAGCAAAAAAGACAAACGTTCAGCTTTTGCTGCCACAGCAGAGGTGCCAGCGGGGAAAAGTAATGCTGGTTCTCACTGCCTCATGGAACCTCTTCAAAAGCCACAGACAATTTTGCCCTCTCTACTTTCCTGCGGACTCCATCCTCAAAAGAACCTGTTTTCGCTTTCGGCATCCTCCAGAGCAAAAAAGACAAACGTCCAGCTTTTGCAGCCACAGCAAAGGTGTCAGCGGCGAAAAGTAATGCTGGTTCTCACTGCCTCCTGGAACCCCTTCAAATGCCCCAGACCATTTGGCCCTCTCTGCTTTCCTGCGGACTCTATCCTCAAAAGCGCCTTTTTTCACTTTCGGCGCCCTCCGGTGGGAAAAAGACAAACGTCCAGCTTTTGCTGCCACAGCAAAGGTGCCATCGGGGAAAAGTAATGCTGGTCCTCATTGCCTCCTGGAACCTCTTCAAATGCCCCAGACAATTTGGCCCTCTCTGCTTTCCTGCGGACTCCATCCTCAAAAGCACCTGTTTTCGCTTTCGGCAACCTCAGGAGCAAAAAAGACAAACGTCCAGGTTTTCCTGCCACAGCAAAGGTGCCAGCGGGCAAAAGTAATGCTGGTTCTCACTGCCTCCTGGAACCCTTTCAAATGCCACAGACAATTTGGCCCTCTCTGCTTTCCTGCGGACTCCATCCTCAAAAGCACCTGTTTTCGCTTTCGGCAGCCTCCGGAGCAAAAAAGACAAACGTCCAGCTTTTGCTGCCACAGCAAAGGTGCCAGCGGGGAAAAGTAATGCTGGTTCTCACTGCCTCCTGAAACTCTTTCAAATGCCCCAGACAATTTGGCCCTCTCTGCTTTCCTGCGGACTCCATCCTCAAAAGAACCTGTTTTCGCTTTCGGCAGCCTCAGGAGCAAAAAAGACAAACGTCCAGGTTTTGCTGCCACAGCAAAGGTGCCAGCGGCGAAAAGTAATGCTGGTTCTCACTGCCTCCTGGAACCCCTTCAAATGCCCCAGAACATTTGGCCCTCTCTGCTTTCCTGCCCACTCTATCCTCAAAAGCGCCTTTTTTCACTTTCGGCGCCCTCCGGTGGTAAAAAGACAAACGTCCAGCTTTTGCTGCCACAGCAAAGGTGCCATCGGGGAAAAGTAATGCTGGTCCTCATTGCCTCCTGGAACCTCTTCAAATGCCACAGACAATTTGGCCCTCTCTGCTTTTCTGCGGACTCCATCCTCAAAAGCACCTGTTTTCGCTTTCGGCAGCCTCCAGAGCAAAAAAGACAAACGTCCAGCTTTTGCTGCCACAGCAAAGGTGCCAGCGGGGAAAAGTAATGCTGGTTCTCATTGCCTCCTGGAACCTCTTCAAATGCCCCAGACAATTTGGCCCTCTCTGCTTTCCTGCGGACTCCATCCTCAAAAGCACCTGTTTTCGCTTTCGGCAGCCTCCGGAGCAAAAAAGACAAACGTCCAGCTTTTGCTGCCACAGCAAAGGTGCCAGCAGGCAAAAGTAATGCTGTTTCTCACTGCCTCCTGGAACTCTTTCAAATGCCACAGACAATTTGGCCCTCTCTGCTTTCCTGCGGACTGCATCCTCAAAAGCACCTGTTTTCGCTTTCGGCAGCCTCAGGAGCAAAAAAGACAAACGTCCAGGTTTTGCTGCCACAGCAAAGGTGCCAGCGGGGAAAAGTAATGCTGGTCCTCATTGCCTCCTGGAACCTCTTCAAATGCCACAGACAATTTGGCCCTCTCTGCTTTCCTGCGGACTCCATCCTCAAAAGCACCTGTTTTCGCTTTCGGCAACCTCAGGAGCAAAAAAAACAAACGTCCAGCTTTTGCTTCCACAGCAAAGGTGCCAGCTAGGAAAAGTAATGCTGGTCCTCATTGCCTCCTGGAACCTCTTCAAATGCCACAGACAATTTGGCCCTCTCTGCTTTCCTGCGGACTCCATCCTCAAAAGCACCTGTTTTCGCTTTCGGCAACCTCAGGAGCAAAAAAGAGAAACGTCCAGATTTTCCTGCCACAGCAAAGGTGCCAGCGGGGAAAAGTAATGCTGGTTCTCACTGCCTCCTGGAACCCTTTCAAATGCCACAGACAATTTGGCCCTCTCTGCTTTCCTGCGGACTCCATCCTCAAAAGCACCTGTTTTCGCTTTCGGAAACCTCCAGAGCAAAAAAGACAAACGTCCAGCTTTTGCTGCCACAGCAAAGGTGCCAGCCGGGAAAAGTAATGCTGGTTCTCACTACCTCCTGGAACTCTTTCAAATGCCACAGACAATTTGGCCCTCTCTGCTTTCCTGCGGACTCCATCCTCAAAAGCACCTGTTTTCGCTTTAGGCAACCTCAGGAGCAAAAAAGAGAAACGTCCAGGTTTTGCTGCCACAGCAAAGGTGCCATCGGGGAAAAGTAATGCTGGTCCTCATTGCCTCCTGGAACCTCTTCAAATGCCACAGACAATTTGGCCCTCTCTGCTTTCCTGCGGACTCCATCCTCAAAAGCACCTGTTTTCGCTTTCGGCAACCTCAGGAGCAAAAAAGACAAACGTCCAGGTTTTCCTGCCACAGCAAAGGTGCCAGCGGGCAAAAGTAATGCTGGTTCTCACTGCCTCCTGGAACCCTTTCAAATGCCACAGACAATTTGGCCCTCTCTGCTTTCCTGCGGACTCCATCCTCAAAAGCACCTGTTTTCGCTTTCGGAAACCTCCAGAGCAAAAAAGACAAACGTCCAGGTTTTGCTGCCACAGCAAAGGTGCCAGCCGGGAAAAGTAATGCTGGTTCTCACTGCCTCCTGGAACTCTTTCAAATGCCACAGACAATTTGGCCCTCTCTGCTTTCCTGCGGACTGCATCCTCAAAAGCACCTGTTTTCGCTTTCGGCATCCTCCAGAGCAAAAAAGACAAACGTCCAATTTTGCAGCCACAGCAAAGGTGCCAGCGGCGAAAAGTAATGCTGGTTCTCACTGCCTCCTGGAACCCCTTCAAATGCCCCAGACCATTTGGCCCTCTCTGCTTTCCTGCGGACTCTATCCTCAAAAGCGCCTTTTTTCACTTTCGGCGCCCTCCGGTGGTAAAAAGACAAACGTCCAGCTTTTGCTGCCACAGCAAAGGTGCCATCGGGGAAAAGTGATGCTGGTCCTCATTGCCTCCTGGAACCTCTTCAAATGCCACAGACAATTTGGCCCTCTCTGCTTTCCTGCGGACTCCATCCTCAAAAGCACCTGTTTTCGCTTTCGGCAGCCTCCGGAGCAAAAAAGACAAACGTCCAGCTTTTGCTGCCACAGCAAAGGTGCCAACGGGGAAAAGTAATGCTGGTTCTCAGTGCCTCCTGGAACTCTTTCAAATGCCCCAGACAATTTGGCCCTCTCTGCTTTCCTGCGGACTCCATCCTCAAAAGCACCTGTTTTCGCTTTCGGCAGCCTCCAGAGCAAAAAAGACAAACGTCCAGGTTTTGCTGCCACAGCAAAGGTGCCAGCGGGCAAAAGTTATGCTGGTCCTCATTGCCTCCTGGAACCTCTTCAAATGCCACAGACAATTTGGCCCTCTCTGCTTTCCTGCGGACTCCATCCTCAAAAGCACCTGTTTTCGCTTTCGGAAACCTCAGGAGCAAAAAAGACAAACGTCCAGGTTTTCCTGCCACAGCAAAGGTGCCATCAGGCAAAAGTAATGCTGGTTCTCACTGCCTCCTAGAACCCTTTCAAATGCCCCAGACAATTTGGCCCTCTCTGCTTTCCTGCGGACTCCATCCTCAAAAGCACCTCTTTTCGCTTTCGGCAGCCTCCAGAGCAAAAAAGACAAACGTCCAGCTTTTGCTGCCACAGCAAAGGTGCCAGCGGGGAAAAGTGATGGTGGTCCTCATTGCCTCCTGGAACCTCTTCAAATGCCACAGACAATTTGGCCCTCTCTGCTTTCCTGCGGACTCCATCCTCAAAAGCACCTGTTTTCGCTTTCGGCAGCCTCCAGAGCAAAAAAGACAAACGTCCAGCTTTTGCTGCCACAGCAAAGGTGCCAGCCGGGAAAAGTAATGCTGGTTCTCACTGCGTCCTGGAACCCTTTCAAATGCCCCAGACTATTTGGCCCTCTCTGCTTTCCTGCGGACTGCATCCTCAAAAGCGCCTTTTTTCACTTTCGGCGCCCTCCGGTGGTAAAAAGACAAACGTCCAGCTTTTGCTGCCACAGCAAAGGTGCCATCGGGGAAAAGTAATGCTGGTCCTCATTGCCTCCTGGAACCTCTTCAAATGCCACAGACAATTTGGCCCTCTCTGCTTTCCTGCGGACTCTATCCTCAAAAGCGCCTTTTTTCCCTTTCGGCGCCCTCCGGTGGTAAAAAGACAAACGTCCAGCTTTTGCTGCCACAGCAAAGGTGCCAGCGGGGAAAAGTAATGCTGGTCCTCATTGCCTCCTGGCACCTCTTCAAATGCCACAGACAATTTGGCCCTCTCTGCTTTTCTGCGGACTCCATCCTCAAAAGCACCTGTTTTCGCTTTCGGCAGCCTCCAGAGCAAAAAAGACAAACGTCCAGCTTTTGCTGCCACAGCAAAGGTGCCAGCGGGGAAAAGTAATGCTGGTCCTCATTGCCTCCTGGAACCTCTTCAAATGCCACAGACAATTTGGCCCTCTCTGCTTTCCTGCGGACTCCATCCTCAAAAGCACCTCTTTTCGCTTTTGGCAGCCTCCAGAGCAAAAAAGACAAACGTCATGGTTTTGCTGCCACAGCAAAGGTGCCAGCGGGCAAAAGTAATGCTGGTTCTCACTGCCTCCTGGAACTCTTTCAAATGCCCCAGACAATTTGGCCCTCTCTGCTTTCCTGCGGACTCCATCCTCAAAAGCACCTGTTTTCGCTTTCGGCAGCCTCCAGAGCAAAAAAGACAAACGTCCAGGTTTTGCTGCCACAGCAAAGGTGCCAGTGGGGAAAAGTAATGCTGGTTCTCACTACCTCCTGGAACTCTTTCAAATGCCCCAGACAATTTGGCCCTCTCTGCTTTCCTGCGGACTCCATCCTCAAAAGCACCTGTTTTCGCTTTCGGCATCCTCAGGAGCAAAAAAGACAAACGTTCAGCTTTTGCTGCCACAGCAGAGGTGCCAGCGGGGAAAAGTAATGCTGGTTCTCACTGCCTCATGGAACCTCTTCAAAAGCCACAGACAATTTGGCCCTCTCTGCTTTCCTGCGGACTCCATCCTCAAAAGCACCTGTTTTCGCTTTCGGCAACCTCAGGAGCAAAAAAGACAAACGTCCAGCTTTTGCTGCCACAGCAAAGGTGCCAGCTGGGAAAAGTAATGCTGGTTCTCACTGCCTCCTGGAACCCTTTCAAATGCCCCAGACAATTTGGCCCTCTCTGCTTTCCTGCGGACTCCATCCTCAAAAGCACCTGTTTTCGCTTTCCGCAGCCTCCGGAGCAAAAAAGACAAACGTCCAGCTTTTGCTGCCACAGCAAAGGTGCCAGCGGGGAAAAGTAATGCTGGTTCTCACTACCTCCTGGAACTCTTTCAAATGCCACAGACAATTTGGCCCTCTCTGCTTTCCTGCAGACTCCATCCTCAAAAGCACCTGTTTTCGCTTTCGGCAACCTCAGGAGCAAAAAAGACAAACGTCCAGCTTTTGCTGCCACAGCAAAGGTGCCAGCGGGTAAAGTGATGCTGGTCCTCATTGCCTCTTGGAACCTCTTCAAATGCCACAGACAATTTGGCCCTCTCTGCTTTCCTGCGGACTCCATCCTCAAAAGCACCTGTTTTCGCTTTCGGCAGCGTCAGGAGCAAAAAAGACAAACGTCCAGCTTTTGCTGCCACAGCAAAGGTGCCAGCGGGGAAAAGTGATGCTGGTCCTCATTGCCTCCTGGAACTTCTTCAAATGCCACAGACAATTTGGCCCTCTCTGCTTTCCTGCGGACTCCATCCTCAAAAGCACCTGTTTTCGCTTTCGGCAAACTCAGGAGCAAAAAAGACAAACGTCCAGGTTTTCCTGCCACAGTAAAGGTGCCAGTGGGCAAAAGTAATGCTGGTTCTCACTGCGTCCTGGAACCCTTTCAAATGCCCCAGACAATTTGGCCCTCTCTGCTTTCCTGCGGACTCCATCCTCAAAAGCACCTGTTTTCGCTTTCGGCATCCTCCGGAGCAAAAAAGACAAACGTCCAGCTTTTGCTGCCACAGCAAAGGTGCCAGCGGGGAAAAGTGATGCTGGTCCTCATTGCCTCCTGGAACCTCTTCAAATGCCACAGACAATTTGGCCCTCTCTGCTTTCCTGCGGACTCCATCCTCAAAAGCACCTGTTTTCGCTTTCAGGAACCTCAGGAGCAAAAAAGACAAACGTCCAGGTTTTCCTGCCACAGCAAAGGTGCCAGCGAGCAAAAGTAATGCTGGTTCTCACTGCCTCCTGGAACCTCTTCAAATGCCCCAGACTATTTGGCCCTCTCTGCTTTCCTGCGGACTCCATCCTCAAAAGCACCTGTTTTCGCTTTCGGCAGCCTCCGGAGCAAAAAAGACAAACGTCCAGGTTTTCCTGCCACAGCAAAGGTGCCAGCGGGCAAAAGTAATGCTGGTTCTCACTGCCTCCTGGAACCCTTTCAAATGCCGCAGACAATTTGGCCCTCTCTGCTTTCCTGCGGACTCCATCCTCAAAAGCACCTGTTTTCGCTTTCGGCAGCCTCCGGAGCAAAAAAGACAAACGTCCAGCTTTTGCTGCCACAGCAAAGGTGCCAGCGGGGAAAAGTAATGCTGGTTCTCACTGCCTCCTGGAACTCTTTCAAATGCCACAGACAATTTGGCCCTCTCTGCTTTCCTGCAGACTCCATCCTCAAAAGCACCTGTTTTCGCTTTCGGCAACCTCAGGAGCAAAAAAGACAAACGTCCAGCTTTTGCTGCCACAGCAAAGGTGCCAGCGGGTAAAGTGATGCTGGTCCTCATTGCCTCTTGGAACCTCTTCAAATGCCACAGACAATTTGGCCCTCTCTGCTTTCCTGCGGACTCCATCCTCAAAAGCACCTGTTTTCGCTTTCGGCAGCGTCAGGAGCAAAAAAGACAAACGTCCAGGTTTGCTGCCACAGCAAAGGTGCCAGCGGGGAAAAGTGATGCTGGTCCTCATTGCCTCCTGGAACTTCTTCAAATGCCACAGACAATTTGGCCCTCTCTGCTTTCCTGCGGACTCCATCCTCAAAAGCACCTGTTTTCGCTTTCGGCAAACTCAGGAGCAAAAAAGACAAACGTCCAGGTTTTCCTGCCACAGTAAAGGTGCCAGTGGGCAAAAGTAATGCTGGTTCTCACTGCGTCCTGGAACCCTTTCAAATGCCCCAGACAATTTGGCCCTCTCTGCTTTCCTGCGGACTCCATCCTCAAAAGCACCTGTTTTCGCTTTCGGCATCCTCCGGAGCAAAAAAGACAAACGTCCAGCTTTTGCTGCCACAGCAAAGGTGCCAGCGGGGAAAAGTGATGCTGGTCCTCATTGCCTCCTGGAACCTCTTCAAATGCCACAGACAATTTGGCCCTCTCTGCTTTCCTGCGGACTCCATCCTCAAAAGCACCTGTTTTCGCTTTCAGGAACCTCAGGAGCAAAAAAGACAAACGTCCAGGTTTTCCTGCCACAGCAAAGGTGCCAGCGAGCAAAAGTAATGCTGGTTCTCACTGCCTCCTGGAACCTCTTCAAATGCCCCAGACTATTTGGCCCTCTCTGCTTTCCTGCGGACTCCATCCTCAAAAGCACCTGTTTTCGCTTTCGGCAGCCTCCGGAGCAAAAAAGACAAACGTCCAGGTTTTCCTGCCACAGCAAAGGTGCCAGCGGGCAAAAGTAATGCTGGTTCTCACTGCCTCCTGGAACCCTTTCAAATGCCGCAGACAATTTGGCCCTCTCTGCTTTCCTGCGGACTCCATCCTCAAAAGCACCTGTTTTCGCTTTCGGCAGCCTCCGGAGCAAAAAAGACAAACGTCCAGCTTTTGCTGCCACAGCAAAGGTGCCAGCCGGGAAAAGTAATGCTGGTTCTCACTGCCTCCTGGAACTCTTTCAAATGCCACAGACAATTTGGCCCTCTCTGCTTTCCTGCGGACTCCATCCTCAAAAGCACCTGTTTTCGCTTTCGGCAGCCTCCGGAGCAAAAAAGACAAACGTCCAGCTTTTGCTGCCACAGCAAAGGTGCCAGCCGGGAAAAGTAATGCTGGTTCTCACTGCCTCCTGGAACTCTTTCAAATGCCACAGACAATTTGGCCCTCTCTGCTTTCCTGCGGACTCCATCCTCAAAAGCACCTGTTTTCGCTTTCGGCAGCCTCCGGAGCAAAAAAGACAAACGTCCAGCTTTTGCTGCCACAGCAAAGGTGCCAGCGGGCAAAAGTAATGCTGGTTCTAACTGCCTCCTGGAACTCTTTCAAATGCCCCAGACAATTTGGCCCTCTCTGCTTTCCTGCGGACTCCATCCTCAAAAGCACCTGTTTTCGCTTTCGGCAGCCTCCGGAGCAAAAAAGACAAACGTCCAGCTTTTGCTGCCACAGCAAAGGTGCCAGCCGGGAAAAGTAATGCTGGTTCTCACTGCCTCCTGGAACTCTTTCAAATGCCCCAGACAATTTGGCCCTCTCTGCTTTCCTGCGGACTCCATCCTCAAAAGCACCTGTTTTCGCTTTCGGCAGCCTCCGGAGCAAAAAAGACAAACGTCCAGCTTTTGCTGCCACAGCAAAGGTGCCAGAGGGGAAAAGTAATGCTGGTCCTCATTGCCTCCTGGAACCTCTTGAAATGCCACAGACAATTTGGCCCTCTCTGCTTTCCTGCGCACTCCATCCTCAAAAGCACCTGTTTTCGCTTTCGGCAGCCTCCGGAGCAAAAAAGACAAACGTCCAGCTTTTGCTGCCACAGCAAAGGTGCCAGCGGGGAAAAGTGATGCTGGTCCTCATTGCCTCCTGGAACCTCTTCAAATGCCACAGACAATTTGGCCCTCTCTGCTTTCCTGCGGACTCCATCCTCAAAAGCACCTGTTTTCGCTTTCGGCAACCTCAGGAGCAAAAAAGACAAACGTCCAGGTTTTCCTGCCACAGCAAAGGTGCCAGCGGGCAAAAGTAATGCTGGTTCTCACTGCCTCCTGGAACCCTTTCAAATGCCCCAGACAATTTGGCCCTCTCTGCTTTCCTGCGGACTCCATCCTCAAAAGCACCTGTTTCGCTTTCGGCAGCCTCCGGAGCAAAAAAGACAAACGTCCAGCTTTTGCTGCCACAGCAAAGGTGCCAGCGGGGAAAAGTGATGCTGGTCCTCATTGCCTCCTGGAACCTCTTCAAATGCCACAGACAATTTGGCCCTCTCTGCTTTCCTGCGGACTCCATCCTCAAAAGCACCTGTTTTCGCTTTCGGCAACCTCAGGAGCAAAAAAGACAAACGTCCAGGTTTTCCTGCAACAGCAAAGGTGCCAGCGGGCAAAAGTAATGCTGGTTCTCACTGCCTCCTGGAACCTGTTCAAATGCCACAGACAATTTGGCCCTCTCTGCTTTCCTGCGGACTCCATCCTCAAAAGCACCTGTTTTCGCTTTTGGCAACCTCAGGAGCAAAAAAGACAAACGTCCAGGTTTTCCTGCCACAGCAAAGGTGCCAGCGGGCAAAAGTAATGCTGGTTCTCACTGCCTCCTGGAACCCTTTCAAATGCCCCAGACAATTTGGCCCTCTCTGCTTTCCTGCGGACTCCATCCTCAAAAGCACCTGTTTTCGCTTTCGGCAGCCTCCGGAGCAAAAAAGACAAACGTCCAGCTTCTGCTGCCACAGCAAAGGTGCCAGCGGGGAAAAGTAATGCTGGTTCTCACTGCCTCCTGGAACTCTTTCAAATGCCACAGACAATTTGGCCTTCTCTGCTTTCCTGCGGACTGCATCCTCAAAAGCACCTGTTTTCGCTTTCGGCAACCTCAGGAGCAAAAAAGACAAACGTCCAGCTTTTGCTGCCACAGCAAAGGTGCCAGCGGGCAAAAGTAATGCTGGTTCTAACTGCCTCCTGGAACTCTTTCAAATGCCACAGACAATTTGGCCCTCTCTGCTTTCCTGCGGACTCCATCCTCAAAAGCACCTGTTTTCGCTTTCGGCAGCCTCCGGAGCAAAAAAGACAAACGTCCAGCTTTTGCTGCCACAGCAAAGGTGCCAGCGGGGAAAAGTAATGCTGGTCCTCATTGCCTCCTGGAACCTCTTCAAATGCCACAGACAATTTGGCCCTCTCTGCTTTCCTGCGGACTCCATCCTCAAAAGCACCTGTTTTCGATTTCGGCAGCCTCCGGAGCAAAAAAGACAAACGTCCAGCTTTTGCTGCCACAGCAAAGGTGCCAGCGGGGAAAAGTGATGCTGGTCCTCATTGCCTCCTGGAACCTCTTCAAATGCCACAGACAATTTGGCCCTCTCTGCTTTCCTGCGGACTCCATCCTCAAAAGCACCTGTTTTCGCTTTCGGCAACCTCAGGAGCAAAAAAGACAAACGTCCAGGTTTTCCTGCCACAGCAAAGGTGCCAGCGGGCAAAAGTAATGCTGGTTCTCACTGCCTCCTGGAACCCTTTCAAATGCCCCAGACAATTTGGCCCTCTCTGCTTTCCTGCGGACTCCATCCTCAAAAGCACCTGTTTCGCTTTCGGCAGCCTCCGGAGCAAAAAAGACAAACGTCCAGCTTTTGCTGCCACAGCAAAGGTGCCAGCGGGGAAAAGTGATGCTGGTCCTCATTGCCTCCTGGAACCTCTTCAAATGCCACAGACAATTTGGCCCTCTCTGCTTTCCTGCGGACTCCATCCTCAAAAGCACCTGTTTTCGCTTTCGGCAACCTCAGGAGCAAAAAAGACAAACGTCCAGGTTTTCCTGCCACAGCAAAGGTGCCAGCGGGCAAAAGTAATGCTGGTTCTCACTGCCTCCTGGAACCTGTTCAAATGCCACAGACAATTTGGCCCTCTCTGCTTTCCTGCGGGCTCCATCCTCAAAAGCACCTGTTTTCGCTTTTGGCAACCTCAGGAGCAAAAAAGACAAACGTCCAGGTTTTCCTGCCACAGCAAAGGTGCCAGCGGGCAAAAGTAATGCTGGTTCTCACTGCCTCCTGGAACTCTTTCAAATGTCACAGACAATTTGGCCCTCTCTGCTTTCCTGCGGACTCCATCCTCAAAAGCACCTGTTTTCGCTTTCGGCAGCCTCCGGAGCAAAAAAGACAAACGTCCAGCTTTTGCTGCCACAGCAAAGGTGCCAGCCGGGAAAAGTAATGCTGGTTCTCACTGCCTCCTGGAACTCTTTCAAATGCCACAGACAATTTGGCCCTCTCTGCTTTCCTGCGGACTCCATCCTCAAAAGCACCTGTTTTCGCTTTCGGCAGCCTCCGGAGCAAAAAAGACAAACGTCCAGCTTTTGCTGCCACAGCAAAGGTGCCAGCGGGCAAAAGTAATGCTGGTTCTAACTGCCTCCTGGAACTCTTTCAAATGCCCCAGACAATTTGGCCCTCTCTGCTTTCCTGCGGACTCCATCCTCAAAAGCACCTGTTTTCGCTTTCGGCAGCCTCCGGAGCAAAAAAGAAAAACGTCCAGCTTTTGCTGCCACAGCAAAGGTGCCAGCCGGGAAAAGTAATGCTGGTTCTCACTGCCTCCTGGAACTCTTTCAAATGCCCCAGACAATTTGGCCCTCTCTGCTTTCCTGCGGACTCCATCCTCAAAAGCACCTGTTTTCGCTTTCGGCAGCCTCCGGAGCAAAAAAGACAAACGTCCAGCTTTTGCTGCCACAGCAAAGGTGCCAGAGGGGAAAAGTAATGCTGGTCCTCATTGCCTCCTGGAACCTCTTGAAATGCCACAGACAATTTGGCCCTCTCTGCTTTCCTGCGGACTCCATCCTCAAAAGCACCTGTTTTCGCTTTCGGCAGCCTCCGGAGCAAAAAAGACAAACGTCCAGCTTTTGCTGCCACAGCAAAGGTGCCAGCGGGGAAAAGTGATGCTGGTCCTCATTGCCTCCTGGAACCTCTTCAAATGCCACAGACAATTTGGCCCTCTCTGCTTTCCTGCGGACTCCATCCTCAAAAGCACCTGTTTTCGCTTTCGGCAACCTCAGGAGCAAAAAAGACAAACGTCCAGGTTTTCCTGCCACAGCAAAGGTGCCAGCGGGCAAAAGTAATGCTGGTTCTCACTGCCTCCTGGAACCCTTTCAAATGCCCCAGACAATTTGGCCCTCTCTGCTTTCCTGCGGACTCCATCCTCAAAAGCACCTGTTTCGCTTTCGGCAGCCTCCGGAGCAAAAAAGACAAACGTCCAGCTTTTGCTGCCACAGCAAAGGTGCCAGCGGGGAAAAGTGATGCTGGTCCTCATTGCCTCCTGGAACCTCTTCAAATGCCACAGACAATTTGGCCCTCTCTGCTTTCCTGCGGACTCCATCCTCAAAAGCACCTGTTTTCGCTTTCGGCAACCTCAGGAGCAAAAAAGACAAACGTCCAGGTTTTCCTGCAACAGCAAAGGTGCCAGCGGGCAAAAGTAATGCTGGTTCTCACTGCCTCCTGGAACCTGTTCAAATGCCACAGACAATTTGGCCCTCTCTGCTTTCCTGCGGACTCCATCCTCAAAAGCACCTGTTTTCGCTTTTGGCAACCTCAGGAGCAAAAAAGACAAACGTCCAGGTTTTCCTGCCACAGCAAAGGTGCCAGCGGGCAAAAGTAATGCTGGTTCTCACTGCCTCCTGGAACCCTTTCAAATGCCCCAGACAATTTGGCCCTCTCTGCTTTCCTGCGGACTCCATCCTCAAAAGCACCTGTTTTCGCTTTCGGCAGCCTCCGGAGCAAAAAAGACAAACGTCCAGCTTCTGCTGCCACAGCAAAGGTGCCAGCGGGGAAAAGTAATGCTGGTTCTCACTGCCTCCTGGAACTCTTTCAAATGCCACAGACAATTTGGCCTTCTCTGCTTTCCTGCGGACTGCATCCTCAAAAGCACCTGTTTTCGCTTTCGGCAACCTCAGGAGCAAAAAAGACAAACGTCCAGCTTTTGCTGCCACAGCAAAGGTGCCAGCGGGCAAAAGTAATGCTGGTTCTAACTGCCTCCTGGAACTCTTTCAAATGCCACAGACAATTTGGCCCTCTCTGCTTTCCTGCGGACTCCATCCTCAAAAGCACCTGTTTTCGCTTTCGGCAACCTCCGGACCAAAAAAGACAAACGTCCAGCTTTTGCTGCCACAGCAAAGGTGCCAGCGGGGAAAAGTAATGCTGGTCCTCATTGCCTCCTGGAACCTCTTCAAATGCCACAGACAATTTGGCCCTCTCTGCTTTCCTGCGGACTCCATCCTCAAAAGCACCTGTTTTCGATTTCGGCAGCCTCCGGAGCAAAAAAGACAAACGTCCAGCTTTTGCTGCCACAGCAAAGGTGCCAGCGGGCAAAAGTAATGCTGGTTCTCACTGCCTCCTGGAACCTCTTCAAATGCCACAGACAATTTGGCCCTCTCTGCTTTCCTGCGGACTCCATCCTCAAAAGCACCTGTTTTCGCTTTCGGCAGCCTCCGGAGCAAAAAACACAAACGTCCAGCTTTTGCTGCCACAGCAAAGGTGCCAGCCGGGAAAAGTAATGCTGGTTCTCACTGCCTCCTGGAACTCTTTCAAATGCCACAGACAATTTGGCCCTCTCTGCTTTCCTGCGGACTGCATCCTCAAAAGCACCTGTTTTCGCTTTCGGCAACCTCAGGGGCAAAAAAGACAAACGTCCAGGTTTTGCTGCCACAGCAAAGGTGCCAGCCGGGAAAAGTAATGCTGGTTCTCACTGCCTCCTGGAACTCTTTCAAATGCCCCAGACAATTTGGCCCTCTCTGCTTTCCTGCGGACTCCATCCTCAAAAGCACCTGTTTTCGCTTTCGGCATCCTCAGGAGCAAAAAAGACAAACGTCCAGCTTTTGCTGCCACAGCAAAGGTGCCAGCTAGGAAAAGTAATGCTGGTCCTCATTGACTCCTGGAACCTCTTCAAATGCCCCAGACAATTTGGCCCTCTCTGCTTTCCTGCGGACTCCATCCTCAAAAGCACCTGTTTTCGCTTTCGGCAACCTCAGGAGCAAAAAAGAGAAACGTCCAGGTTTTCCTGCCACAGCAAAGGTGCCAGCGGGGAAAAGTAATGCTGGTTCTCACTGCCTCCTGGAACCCTTTCAAATGCCCCAGACAATTTGGCCCTCTCTGCTTTCCTGCGGACTCCATCCTCAAAAGCACCTGTTTTCGCTTTCGGCAACCTCCAGAGCAAAAAAGACAAATGTCCAGCTTTTGCTGCCACAGCAAAGGTGCCAGCGGGGAAAAGTAATGCTGGTTCTCACTACCTCCTGGAACTCTTTCAAATGCCACAGACAATTTGGCCCTCTCTGCTTTCCTGTGGACTCCATCCTCAAAAGCACCTGTTTTCGCTTTAGGCAACCTCAGGAGCAAAAAAGACAAACGTCCAGCTTTTGCTGCCACAGCAAAGGTGCCATCGGGGAAAAGTAATGCTGGTCCCCATTGCCTCCTGGAACCTCTTCAAATGCCACAGACAATTTGGCCCTCTGCTTTCCTGCGGACTCCATCCTCAAAAGCACCTGTTTTCGCTTTCGGCAACCTCCAGAGCAAAAAAGACAAACGTCCAGCTTTTGCTGCCACAGCAAAGGTGCCAGCGGGGAAAATAATGCTGGTCCTCATTGCCTCATGGAACCTCTTCAAATGCCACAGACAATTTGGCCCTCTCTGCTTTCCTGCGGACTCCATCCTCAAAAGCACCTGTTTTCGCTTTCGGCAACCTCAGGAGCAAAAAAGACAAACGTCCAGGTTTTCCTGCCACAGCAAAGGTGCCAGCGGGCAAAAGTAATGCTGGTTCTCACTGCCTCCTGGAACCCTTTCAAATGCCACAGACAATTTGGCCCTCTCTGCTTTCCTGCGGACTCCATCCTCAAAAGCACCTGTTTTCGCTTTCGGCAACCTCCGGAGCAAAAAAGACAAACGTCCAGGTTTTGCTGCCACAGCAAAGGTGCCAGCCGGGAAAAGTAATGCTGGTTCTCACTGCCTCCTGGAACTCTTTCAAATGCCCCAGACAATTTGGCCCTCTCTGCTTTCCTGCGGACTCCATCCTCAAAAGAACCTGTTTTCGCTTTCGGCATCCTCCAGAGCAAAAAAGAAAAACGTCCAATTTTGCAGCCACAGCAAAGGTGCCAGCGGCGAAAAGTAATGCTGGTTCTCACTGCCTCCTGGAACCCCTTCAAATGCCCCAGACCATTTGGCCCTCTCTGCTTTCCTGCGGACTCCATCCTCAAAAGCACCTGTTTTCGCTTTCGGCAGCCTCCAGAGCAAAAAAGACAAACGTCCAGCTTTTGCTGCCACAGCAAAGGTGCCAGCGGGGAAAGTTATGCTGGTCCTCATTGCCTCCTGGAACCTCTTCAAATGCCACAGACAATTTGGCCCTCTCTGCTTTTCTGCGGACTCCATCCTCAAAAGCACCTGTTTTCGCTTTCGGCAGCCTCCAGAGCAAAAAAGACAAACGTCCAGCTTTTGCTGCCACAGCAAAGGTGCCAGCGGGGTAAAGTAATGCTGGTTCTCATTGCCTCCTGGAACCTCTTCAAATGCCCCAGACAATTTGGCCCTCTCTGCTTTCCTGCGGACTCCATCCTCAAAAGCACCTGTTTTCGCTTTCGGCAACCTCCGGAGCAAAAAAGACAAACGTCCAGGTTTTGCTGCCACAGCAAAGGTGCCAGCCGGGAAAAGTAATGCTGGTTCTCACTGCCTCCTGGAACTCTTTCAAATGCCCCAGACAATTTGGCCCTCTCTGCTTTCCTGCGGACTCCATCCTCAAAAGCACCTGTTTTCGCTTTCGGCAGCCTCCGGAGCAAAAAACACAAACGTCCAGCTTTTGCTGCCACAGCAAAGGTGCCAGCGGGGAAAAGTAATGCTGGTTCTCAGTGCCTCCTGGAACTCTTTCAAATGCCCCAGACAATTTGGCCCTCTCTGCTTTCCTGCGGACTCCATCCTCAAAAACACCTGTTTTCGCTTTCGGCAGCCTCCAGAGCAAAAAAGACAAACGTCCAGGTTTTGCTGCCACAGCAAAGGTGCCAGCGGGGAAAAGTAATGCTGGTCCTCATTGCCTCCTGGAACCTCTTCAAATGCCCCAGACAATTTGGCCCTCTCTGCTTTCCTGCGGACTCCATCCTCAAAAGCACCTGTTTTCGCTTTCGGCAACCTCAGGAGCAAAAAAGACAAACGTCCAGCTTTTGCTGCCACAGCAAAGGTGCCAGCTAGGAAAAGTAATGCTGGTCCTCATTGCCTCCTGGAACCTCTTCAAATGCCACAGACAATTTGGCCCTCTCTGCTTTCCTGCGGACTCCATCCTCAAAAGCACCTGTTTTCGCTTTCGGCAGCCTCCGTAGCAAAAAAGAGAAACGTCCAGGTTTTCCTGCCACAGCAAAGGTGCCAGCCGGGAAAAGTAATGCTGGTTCTGACTGCCTCCTGGAACCCTTTCAAATGCCACAGACAATTTGGCCCTCTCTGCTTTCCTGCGGACTCCATCCTCAAAAGCACCTGTTTTCGCTTTCGGAAACTTCCAGAGCAAAAAAGACAAACGTCCAGCTTTTGCTGCCACAGCAAAGGTGCCAGCGGGGAAAAGTAATGCTGGTTCTCACTACCTCCTGGAACTCTTTCAAATGCCACAGACAATTTGGCCCTCTCTGCTTTCCTGCGGACTCCATCCTCAAAAGCACCTGTTTTCGCTTTAGGCAACCTCAGGAGCAAAAAAGACAAACGTCCAGCTTTTGCTGCCACAGCAAAGGTGCCATCGGGGAAAAGTAATGCTGGTCCCCATTGCCTCCTGGAACCTCTTCAAATGCCACAGACAATTTGGCCCTCTCTGCTTTCCTGCGGACTCCATCCTCAAAAGCACCTGTTTTCGCTTTCGGCAACCTCCAGAGCAAAAAAGACAAACGTCCAGGGTTTTGCTGCCACAGCAAAGGTGCCAGCGGGGAAAAGTAATGCTGGTTCTCACTGCCTCCTGGAACCCCTTCAAATGCCCCAGACCATTTGGCCCTCTCTGCTTTCCTGCGGACTCTATCCCTCAAAAGCGCCTTTTTTCACTTTCGGCGCCCTCCGGTGGTAAAAAGACAAACGTCCAGCTTTTTGCTGCAGCAAAGGTGCCATCAGGGAAAAGTAATGCTGGTCCTCCTCATTGCCTCCTGGAACCTCTTCAAATGCCACAGACAATTTGGCCCTCTCTGCTTTTCTGCGGACTCCATCCTCAAAAGCACCTGTTTTCGCTTTCGGCAGCCTCCAGAGCAAAAAAGACAAACGTCCAGCTTTTGCTGCCACAGCAAAGGTGCCAGCGGGCAAAAGTAATGCTGGTTCTCACTGCCTCCTGGAACTCTTTCAAATGCCCCAGACAATTTGGCCCTCTCTGCTTTCCTGCGGACTCCATCCTCAAAAGCACCTGTTTTCGCTTTCGGCAGCCTCCAGAGCAAAAAAGACAAACGTCCAGCTTTTGCTGCCACAGCAAAGGTGCCAGTGGGCAAAAGTTATGCTGGTCCTCATTGCCTCCTGGAACCTCTTCAAATGCCACAGACAATTTGGCCCTCTCTGCTTTCCTGCGGACTCCATCCTCAAAAGAACCTGTTTTCGCTTTCGGAAACCTCAGGAGCAAAAAAGACAAACGTCCAGGTTTTCCTGCCACAGCAAAGGTGCCATCAGGCAAAAGTAATGCTGGTTCTCACTGCCTCCTGGAACCCTTTCAAATGCCCCAGACAATTTGGCCCTCTCTGCTTTCCTGCGGACTCCATCCTCAAAAGCACCTGTTTTCGCTTTCGGCAGCCTCCAGAGCAAAAAAGACAAACGTCCAGCTTTTGCTGCCACAGCAAAGGTGCCAGCGGGGAAAAGTGATGCTGGTCCTCATTGCCTCCTGGAACCTCTTCAAATGCCACAGACAATTTGGCCCTCTCTGCTTTCCTGCGGACTCCATCCTCAAAAGCACCTGTTTTCGCTTTCGGCAACCTCCGGAGCAAAAAAGACAAACGTCCAGCTTTTGCTGCCACAGCAAAGGTGCCAGCCAGGAAAAGTAATGCTGGTTCTCACTACCTCCTAGAACTCTTTCAAATGCCCCAGACAATTTGGCCCTCTCTGCTTTCCTGCGGACTCCATGCTCAAAAGCACCTGTTTTAGCTTTCGGCAGCCTCCGGAGCAAAAAAGACAAACGTCCAGCTTTTGCTGCCACAGCAAAGGTGCCAGCGGGGAAAAGTAATGCTGGTCCTCATTGCCTCCTGGAACCTCTTCAAATGCCACAGACAATTTGGCCCTCTCTGCTTTCCTGCGGACTCCATCCTCAAAAGCACCTGTTTTCGCTTTCGGCAACCTCCGGAGCAAAAAAGACAAACGTCCAGGTTTTCCTGCCACAGCAAAGGTGCCATCGGGAAAAAGTAATGCTGGTTCTCACTGCCTCCTGGAACCCTTTCAAATGCCCCAGACAATTTGGCCCCCTCTGCTTTCCTGCGGACTCCATCCTCAAAAGCACCTGTTTTCGCTTTCGGCAGCCTCCGGAGCAAAAAAGACAAACGTCCAGCTTTTGCTGCCACAGCAAAGGTGCCAACCGAGAAAAGTAATGCTGGTTCTCACTGCCTCCTGGAACTCTTTCAAATGCCACAGACAATTTGGCCCTCTTTGCTTTCCTGCGGACTCCATCCTCAAAAGCACCTGTTTTCGCTTTCGGCAGCCTCCGGAGCAAAAAAGACAAACGTCCAGGTTTTGCTGCCACAGCAAAGGTGCCAGCCGGGAAAAGTAATGCTGGTTCTCACTGCCTCCTGGAACTCTTTCAAATGCCACAGACAATTTGGCACTCTCTGCTTTCCTGCGGACTCCATCCTCAAAAGAACCTGTTTTCGCTTTCGGCAGCCTCCAGAGCAAAAAAGAAAAACGTCCAATTTTGCAGCCACAGCAAAGGTGCCAGCGGGGAAAAGTAATGCTGGTTCTCACTGCCTCCTGGAACCCCTTCAAATGCCCCAGACCATTTGGCCCTCTCTGCTTTCCTGCGGACTCCATCCTCAAAAGCACCTGTTTTTGCTTTCGGCAGCCTCCAGAGCAAAAAAGACAAACGTCCAGGTTTTGCTGCCACAGCAAAGGTGCCAGCGGGGAAAAGTAATGCTGGTCCTCATTGCCTCCTGGAACCTCTTCAAATGCCACAGACAATTTGGCCCTCTCTGCTTTCCTGCGGACTCCATCCTCAAAAGCACCTGTTTTCGCTTTCGGCAACCTCAGGAGCAAAAAAGACAAACGTCCAGCTTTTGCTGCCACAGCAAAGGTGCCAGCTAGGAAAAGTAATGCTGGTCCTCATTGCCTCCTGGAACCTCTTCAAATGCCACAGACAATTTGGCCCTCTCTGCTTTCCTGCGGACTCCATCCTCAAAAGCACCTGTTTTCGCTTTCGGCAACCTCAGGAGCAAAAAAGAGAAACGTCCAGGTTTTCCTGCCACAGCAAAGGTGCCAGCCGGGAAAAGTAATGCTGGTTCTCACTGCCTCCTGGAACCCTTTCAAATGCCACAGACAATTTGGCCCTCTCTGCTTTCCTGCGGACTCCATCCTCAAAAGCACCTGTTTTCGCTTTCGGAAACCTCCAGAGCAAAAAAGACAAACGTCCAGCTTTTGCTGCCACAGCAAAGGTGCCAGCGGGGAAAAGTAATGCTGGTTCTCACTACCTCCTGGAACTCTTTCAAATGCCACAGACAATTTGGCCCTCTCTGCTTTCCTGCGGACTCCATCCTCAAAAGCACCTGTTTTCGCTTTAGGCAACCTCAGGAGCAAAAAAGACAAACGTCCAGCTTTTGCTGCCACAGCAAAGGTGCCATCGGGGAAAAGTAATGCTGGTCCCCATTGCCTCCTGGAACCTCTTCAAATGCCACAGACAATTTGGCCCTCTCTGCTTTCCTGCGGACTCCATCCTCAAAAGCACCTGTTTTCGCTTTCGGCAACCTCCAGAGCAAAAAAGACAAACGTCCAGGTTTTGCTGCCACAGCAAAGGTGCCAGCGGGGAAAAGTAATGCTGGTTCTCACTGCCTCCTGGAACCCCTTCAAATGCCCCAGACCATTTGGCCCTCTCTGCTTTCCTGCGGACTCTATCCTCAAAAGCGCCTTTTTTCACTTTCGGCGCCCTCCGGTGGTAAAAAGACAATCGTCCAGCTTTTGCTGCCACAGCAAAGGTGCCATCGGGGAAAAGTAATGCTGGTCCTCCTCATTGCCTCCTGGAACCTCTTCAAATGCCACAGACAATTTGGCCCTCTCTGCTTTCCTGCGGACTCCATCCTCAAAAGCACCTGTTTTCGCTTTCGGCAGCCTCCAGAGCAAAAAAGACAAACGTCCAGCTTTTGCTGCCACAGCAAAGGTGCCAGCGGGCAAAAGTAATGCTGGTTCTCACTGCCTCCTGGAACTCTTTCAAATGCCCCAGACAATTTGGCCCTCTCTGCTTTCCTGCGGACTCCATCCTCAAAAGCACCTGTTTTCGCTTTCGGCAGCCTCCAGAGCAAAAAAGACAAACGTCCAGCTTTTGCTGCCACAGCAAAGGTGCCAGCGGGCAAAAGTTATGCTGGTCCTCATTGCCTCCTGGAACCTCTTCAAATGCCACAGACAATTTGGCCCTCTCTGCTTTCCTGCGGACTCCATCCTCAAAAGCACCTGTTTTCGCTTTCGGAAACCTCAGGAGCAAAAAAGACAAACGTCCAGGTTTTCCTGCCACAGCAAAGGTGCCATCAGGCAAAAGTAATGCTGGTTCTCACTGCCTCCTGGAACCCTTTCAAATGCCCCAGACAATTTGGCCCTCTCTGCTTTCCTGCGGACTCCATCCTCAAAAGCACCTGTTTTCGCTTTCGGCAGCCTCCAGAGCAAAAAAGACAAACGTCCAGCTTTTGCTGCCACAGCAAAGGTGCCAGCGGGGAAATGTAATGCTGGTCCTCATTGCCTCCTGGAACCTCTTCAAATGCCACAGACAATTTGGCCCTCTCTGCTTTCCTGCGGACTCCATCCTCAAAAGCACCTGTTTTCGCTTTCGGCAGCCTCCGGAGCAAAAAAGACAAACGTCCAGGTTTTGCTGCCACAGCAAAGGTGCCAGCCGGGAAAAGTAATGCTGGTTCTCACTACCTCCTAGAACTCTTTCAAATGCCCCAGACAATTTGGCCCTCTCTGCTTTCCTGCGGACTCCATGCTCAAAAGCACCTGTTTTCGCTTTCGGCAGCCTCTGGAGCAAAAAAGACAAACGTCCAGCTTTTGCTGCCACAGCGAAGGTGCCAGCGGGGAAAAGTAATGCTGGTCCTCATTGCCTCCTGGAACCTCTTCAAATGCCACAGACAATTTGGCCCTCTCTGCTTTCCTGCGGACTCCATCCTCAAAAGCACCTGTTTTCGCTTTCGGCAACCTCAGGAGCAAAAAAGACAAACGTCCAGGTTTTCCTGCCACAGCAAAGGTGCCATCGGGAAAAAGTAATGCTGGTTCTCACTGCCTCCTGGAACCCTTTCAAATGCCCCAGACAATTTGGCCCTCTCTGCTTTCCTGCGGACTCCATCCTCAAAAGCACCTGTTTTCGCTTTCGGCAGCCTCCGGAGCAAAAAAGACAAACGTCCAGCTTTTGCTGCCACAGCAAAGGTGCCAACCGAGAAAAGTAATGCTGGTTCTCACTGCCTCCTGGAACTCTTTCAAATGCCACAGACAATTTGGCCCTCTCTGCTTTCCTGCGGACTCCATCCTCAAAAGCACCTGTTTTCGCTTTCGGCAGCCTCCGGAGCAAAAAAGACAAACGTCCAGGTTTTGCTGCCACAGCAAAGGTGCCAGCCGGGAAAAGTAATGCTGGTTCTCACTGCCTCCTGGAACTCTTTCAAATGCCCCAGACAATTTGGCCCTCTCTGCTTTCCTGCGGACTCCATCCTCAAAAGAACCTGTTTTCGCTTTCGGCATCCTCCAGAGCAAAAAAGAAAAACGTCCAATTTTGCAGCCACAGCAAAGGTGCCAGCGGCGAAAAGTAATGCTGGTTCTCACTGCCTCCTGGAACCCCTTCAAATGCCCCAGACCATTTGGCCCTCTCTGCTTTCCTGTGGACTCCATCCTCAAAAGCACCTGTTTTCGCTTTCGGCAGCCTCCAGAGCAAAAAAGACAAACGTCCAGCTTTTGCTGCCACAGCAAAGGTGCCAGCGGGCAAAAGTTATGCTGGTCCTCATTGCCTCCTGGAACCTCTTCAAATGCCACATACAATTTGGCCCTCTCTGCTTTTCTGCGGACTCCATCCTCAAAAGCACCTGTTTTCGCTTTCGGCAGCCTCCAGAGCAAAAAAGACAAACGTCCAGCTTTTGCTGCCACAGCAAAGGTGCCAGCGGGGTAAAGTAATGCTGGTTCTCATTGCCTCCTGGAACCTCTTCAAATGCCCCAGACAATTTGGCCCTCTCTGCTTTCCTGCGGACTCCATCCTCAAAAGCACCTGTTTTCGCTTTCGGCAACCTCCAGAGCAAAAAAGACAAACGTCCAGGTTTTGCTGCCACAGCAAAGGTGCCAGCCGGGAAAAGTAATGCTGGTTCTCACTGCCTCCTGGAACTCTTTCAAATGCCCCAGACAATTTGGCCCTCTCTGCTTTCCTGCGGACTCCATCCTCAAAAGCACCTGTTTTCGCTTTCGGCAGCCTCCGGAGCAAAAAACACAAACGTCCAGCTTTTGCTGCCACAGCAAAGGTGCCAGCGGGGAAAAGTAATGCTGGTTCTCAGTGCCTCCTGGAACTCTTTCAAATGCCCCAGACAATTTGGCCCTCTCTGCTTTCCTGCGGACTCCATCCTCAAAAGCACCTGTTTTTGCTTTCGGCAGCCTCCAGAGCAAAAAAGACAAACGTCCAGGTTTTGCTGCCACAGCAAAGGTGCCAGCGGGCAAAAGTAATGCTGGTCCTCATTGCCTCCTGGAACCTCTTCAAATGCCCCAGACAATTTGGCCCTCTCTGCTTTCCTGCGGACTCCATCCTCAAAAGCACCTGTTTTCGCTTTCGGCAACCTCCAGAGCAAAAAAGACAAACGTCCAGGTTTTGCTGCCACAGCAAAGGTGCCAGCCGGGAAAAGTAATGCTGGTTCTCACTGCCTCCTGGAACTCTTTCAAATGCCACAGACAATTTGGCCCTCTCTGCTTTCCTGCGGACTCCATCCTCAAAAGCACCTGTTTTCGCTTTCGGCAGCCTCCGGAGCAAAAAACACAAACGTCCAGCTTTTGCTGCCACAGCAAAGGTGCCAGCGGGGAAAAGTAATGCTGGTTCTCAGTGCCTCCTGGAACTCTTTCAAATGCCCCAGACAATTTGGCCCTCTCTGCTTTCCTGCGGACTCCATCCTCAAAAGCACCTGTTTTTGCTTTCGGCAGCCTCCAGAGGAAAAAAGACAAACGTCCAGGTTTTGCTGCCACAGCAAAGGTGCCAGCGGGCAAAAGTAATGCTGGTCCTCACTGCCTCCTGGAACCCTTTCAAATGCCACAGACAATTTGGCCCTCTCTGCTTTCCTGCGGACTCCATCCTCAAAAGCACCTGTTTTCGCTTTCGGCATCCTCCAGAGCAAAAAAGAAAAACGTCCAATTTTGCAGCCACAGCAAAGGTGCCAGCGGCGAAAAGTAATGCTGGTTCTCACTGCCTCCTGGAACCCCTTCAAATGCCCCAGACCATTTGGCCCTCTCTGCTTTCCTGTGGACTCCATCCTCAAAAGCACCTGTTTTCGCTTTCGGCAGCCTCCAGAGCAAAAAAGACAAACGTCCAGCTTTTGCTGCCACAGCAAAGGTGCCAGCGGGCAAAAGTTATGCTGGTCCTCATTGCCTCCTGGAACCTCTTCAAATGCCAAATACAATTTGGCCCACTCTGCTTTTCTGCGGACTCCATCCTCAAAAGCACCTGTTTTCGCTTTCGGCAGCCTCCAGAGCAAAAAAGACAAACGTCCAGCTTTTGCTGCCACAGCAAAGGTGCCAGCGGGGTAAAGTAATGCTGGTTCTCATTGCCTCCTGGAACCTCTTCAAATGCCCCAGACAATTTGGCCCTCTCTGCTTTCCTGCGGACTCCATCCTCAAAAGCACCTGTTTTCGCTTTCGGCAACCTCCAGAGCAAAAAAGACAAACGTCCAGGTTTTGCTGCCACAGCAAAGGTGCCAGCCGGGAAAAGTAATGCTGGTTCTCACTGCCTCCTGGAACTCTTTCAAATGCCCCAGACAATTTGGCCCTCTCTGCTTTCCTGCGGACTCCATCCTCAAAAGCACCTGTTTTCGCTTTCGGCAGCCTCCGGAGCAAAAAACACAAACGTCCAGCTTTTGCTGCCACAGCAAAGGTGCCAGCGGGGAAAAGTAATGCTGGTTCTCAGTGCCTCCTGGAACTCTTTCAAATGCCCCAGACAATTTGGCCCTCTCTGCTTTCCTGCGGACTCCATCCTCAAAAGCACCTGTTTTTGCTTTCGGCAGCCTCCAGAGCAAAAAAGACAAACGTCCAGGTTTTGCTGCCACAGCAAAGGTGCCAGCGGGCAAAAGTAATGCTGGTCCTCATTGCCTCCTGGAACCTCTTCAAATGCCCCAGACAATTTGGCCCTCTCTGCTTTCCTGCGGACTCCATCCTCAAAAGCACCTGTTTTCGCTTTCGGCAACCTCCAGAGCAAAAAAGACAAACGTCAAGGTTTTGCTGCCACAGCAAAGGTGCCAGCCGGGAAAAGTAATGCTGGTTCTCACTGCCTCCTGGAACTCTTTCAAATGCCACAGACAATTTGGCCCTCTCTGCTTTCCTGCGGACTCCATCCTCAAAAGCACCTGTTTTCGCTTTCGGCAGCCTCCGGAGCAAAAAACACAAACGTCCAGCTTTTGCTGCCACAGCAAAGGTGCCAGCGGGGAAAAGTAATGCTGGTTCTCAGTGCCTCCTGGAACTCTTTCAAATGCCCCAGACAATTTGGCCCTCTCTGCTTTCCTGCGGACTCCATCCTCAAAAGCACCTGTTTTTGCTTTCGGCAGCCTCCAGAGGAAAAAAGACAAACGTCCAGGTTTTGCTGCCACAGCAAAGGTGCCAGCGGGCAAAAGTAATGCTGGTCCTCACTGCCTCCTGGAACCCTTTCAAATGCCACAGACAATTTGGCCCTCTCTGCTTTCCTGCGGACTCCATGCTCAAAAGCACCTGTTTTCGCTTTCGGCAACCTCCGGAGCAAAAAAGACAAACGTCCAGCTTTTGCTGCCACAGCAAAGGTGCCAGCGGGGAAAAGTAATGCTGGTCCTCATTGCCTCCTGGAACCTCTTCAAATGCCACAGACAATTTGGCCCTCTCTGCTTTCCTGCGGACTCCATCCTCAAAAGCACCTGTTTTCGCTTTCGGCAACCTCCGGAGCAAAAAAGACAAACGTCCAGGTTTTCCTGCCACAGCAAATGTGCCATCGGGAAAAAGTAATGCTGGTTCTCACTGCCTCCTGGAACCCTTTCAAATGCCCCAGACAATTTGGCCCTCTCTGCTTTCCTGCGGACTCCATCCTCAAAAGCACCTGTTTTCGCTTTCGGCAGCCTCCGGAGCAAAAAAGACAAACGTCCAGCTTTTGCTGCCACAGCAAAGGTGCCAACCGAGAAAAGTAATGCTGGTTCTCACTGTCTCCTGGAACTCTTTCAAATGCCACAGACAATTTGGCCCTCTCTGCTTTCCTGCGGACTCCATCCTCAAAAGCACCTGTTTTCGCTTTCGGCAGCCTCCGGAGCAAAAAAGACAAACGTCCAGCTTTTGCTGCCACAGCAAAGGTGCCAGCGGGGAAAAGTGATGCTGGTCCTCATTGCCTCCTGGAACCTCTTCAAATGCCACAGACAATTTGGCCCTCTCTGCTTTCCTGCGGACTCCATCCTCAAAAGCACCTGTTTTCGCTTTCGGAAAGCTCAGGAGCAAAAAAGACAAACGTCCAGGTTTTCCTGCCACAGCAAAGGTGCCAGCGGGCAAAAGTAATGCTGGTTCTCACTGCCTTCTGGAACCTGTTCAAATGCCACAGACAATTTGGCCCTCTCTGCTTTCCTGCGGACTCTATCCTCAAAAGCACCTGTTTTCGCTTTCGGCAACCTCAGGAGCAAAAAAGACAAACGTCCAGGTTTTCCTGCCACAGCAAAGGTGCCAGCGGGCAAAAGTAATGCTGGTTCTCACTGCCTCCTGGAACCCTTTCAAATGCCCCAGACAATTTGGCCCTCTCTGCTTTCCTGCGGACTCCATCCTCAAAAGCACCTGTTTTCGCTTTCGGCAGCCTCCGGAGCAAAAAAGACAAACGTCCAGCTTTTGCTGCCACAGCAAAGGTGCCAGCCGGGAAAAGTAATGCTGGTTCTCACTGCCTCCTGGAACTCTTTCAAATGCCACAGACAATTTGGCCCTCTCTGCTTTCCTGCGGACTCCATCCTCAAAAGCACCTGTTTTCGCTTTCGGCAGCCTCCGGAGCAAAAAAGACAAACGTCCAGCTTTTGCTGCCACAGCAAAGGTGCCAGCGGGCAAAAGTAATGCTGGTTCTAACTGCCTCCTGGAACTCTTTCAAATGCCCCAGACCATTTGGCCCTCTCTGCTTTCCTGCGGACTCCATCCTCAAAAGCACCTGTTTTCGCTTTCGGTAGCCTCCGGAGCAAAAAAGACAAACGTCCAGCTTTTGCTGCCACAGCAAAGGTGCCAGCCGGGAAAAGTAATGCTGGTTCTCACTGCCTCCTGGAACTCTTTCAAATGCCCCAGACCATTTGGCCCTCTCTGCTTTCCTGCGGACTCCATCCTCAAAAGCACCTGTTTTCGCTTTCGGCAGCCTCCGGAGCAAAAAAGACAAACGTCCAGGTTTTCCTGCCACAGCAAAGGTGCCAGCCGGGAAAAGTAATGCTGGTTCTCACTGCCTCCTGGAACCCTTTCAAATGCCACAGACAATTTGGCCCTCTCTGCTTTCCTGCGGACTCCATCCTCAAAAGCACCTGTTTTCGCTTTCGGCAGCCTCCAGAGCAAAAAAGACAAACGTCCAGCTTTTGCTGCCACAGCAAAGGTGCCAGCGGGGAAAAGTGATGCTGGTCCTCATTGCCTCCTGGAACCTCTTCAAATGCCACAGACAATTTGGCCCTCTCTGCTTTCCTGCGGACTCCATCCTCAAAAGCACCTGTTTTCGCTTTCGGCAGCCTCCGGAGCAAAAAAGAGAAACGTCCAGGTTTTCCTGCCACAGCAAAGGTGCCAGCCGGGAAAAGTAATGCTGGTTCTCACTGCCTCCTGGAACCCTTTCAAATGCCACAGACAATTTGGCCCTCTCTGCTTTCCTGCGGACTCCATCCTCAAAAGCACCTGTTTTCGCTTTCGGCATCCTCCAGAGCAAAAAAGAAAAACGTCCAATTTTGCAGCCACAGCAAAGGTGCCAACCGAGAAAAGTAATGCTGGTTCTCACTGTCTCCTGGAACTCTTTCAAATGCCACAGACAATTTGGCCCTCTCTGCTTTCCTGCGGACTCCATCCTCAAAAGCACCTGTTTTCACTTTCGGCAGCCTCCGGAGCAAAAAAAACAAACGTCCAGCTTTTGCTGCCACAGCAAAGGTGCCATCAGGGAAAAGTGATGCTGGTCCTCATTGCCTCCTGGAACCTCTTCAAATGCCACAGACAATTTGGCCCTCTCTGCTTTCCTGCGGACTCCATCCTCAAAAGCACCTGTTTTTGCTTTCGGAAACCTCAGGAGCAAAAAAGAAAAACGTCCAGGTTTTCCTGCCACAGCAAAGGTGCCAGCGGGCAAAAGTAATGCTGGTTCTCACTGCCTCCTGGAACCTGTTCAAATGCCACAGACAATTTGGCCCTCTCTGCTTTCCTGCGGACTCCATCCTCAAAAGCACCTGTTTTCGCTTTCGGCAACCTCAGGAGCAAAAAAGACAAACGTCCAGGTTTTCCTGCCACAGCAAAGGTGCCAGCGGGCAAAAGTAATGCTGGTTCTCACTGCCTCCTGGAACCCTTTCAAATGCCCCAGACAATTTGGCCCTCTCTGCTTTCCTGCGGACTCCATCCTCAAAAGCACCTGTTTTCGCTTTCGGCAGCCTCCGGAGCAAAAAAGACAAACGTCCAGCTTTTGCTGCCACAGCAAAGGTGCCAGCCGGGAAAAGTAATGCTGGTTCTCACTGCCTCCTGGAACTCTTTCAAATGCCACAGACAATTTGGCCCTCTCTGCTTTCCTGCGGACTCCATCCTCAAAAGCACCTGTTTTCGCTTTCGGCAGCCTCCGGAGCAAAAAAGACAAACGTCCAGCTTTTGCTGCCACAGCAAAGGTGCCAGCGGGCAAAAGTAATGCTGTTCTAACTGCCTCCTGGAACTCTTTCAAATGCCCCAGACAATTTGGCCCTCTCTGCTTTCCTGCGGACTGCATCCTCAAAAGCACCTGTTTTCGCTTTCGGTAGCCTCCGGAGCAAAAAAGACAAACGTCCAGCTTTTGCTGCCACAGCAAAGGTGCCAGCCGGGAAAAGTAATGCTGGTTCTCACTGCCTCCTGGAACTCTTTCAAATGCCCCAGACCATTTGGCCCTCTCTGCTTTCCTGCGGACTCCATCCTCAAAAGCACCTGTTTTCGCTTTCGGCAGCCTCCGGAGCAAAAAAGACAAACGTCCAGCTTTTGCTGCCACAGCAAAGGTGCCAGCGGGGAAAAGTAATGCTGGTCCTCATTGCCTCCTGGAACCTCTTCAAATGCCACAGACAATTTGGCCCTCTCTGCTTTCCTGCGGACTCCATCCTCAAAAGCACCTGTTTCGCTTTCGGCAGCCTCCGGAGCAAAAAAGACAAACGTCCAGCTTTTGCTGCCACAGCAAAGGTGCCAGCGGGGAAAAGTGATGCTGGTCCTCATTGCCTCCTGGAACCTCTTCAAATGCCACAGACAATTTGGCCCTCTCTGCTTTCCTGCGGACTCCATCCTCAAAAGCACCTGTTTTCGCTTTCGGCAACCTCAGGAGCAAAAAAGACAAACGTCCAGGTTTTCCTGCCACAGCAAAGGTGCCAGCGGGCAAAAGTAATGCTGGTTCTCACTGCCTCCTGGAACCTGTTCAAATGCCACAGACAATTTGGCCCTCTCTGCTTTCCTGCGGACTCCATCCTCAAAAGCACCTGTTTTCGCTTTCGGCAACCTCAGGAGCAAAAAAGACAAACGTCCAGGTTTTCCTGCCACAGCAAAGGTGCCAGCGGGCAAAAGTAATGCTGGTTCTCACTGCCTCCTGGAACCCTTTCAAATGCCCCAGACAATTTGGCCCTCTCTGCTTTCCTGCGGACTCCATCCTCAAAAGCACCTGTTTTCGCTTTCGGCAGCCTCCGGAGCAAAAAAGACAAACGTCCAGCTTTTGCTGCCACAGCAAAGGTGCCATCCGGGAAAAGTAATGCTGGTTCTCACTGCCTCCTGGAACTCTTTCAAATGCCACAGACAATTTGGCCCTCTCTGCTTTCCTGCGGACTCCATCCTCAAAAGCACCTGTTTTCGCTTTCGGCAGCCTCCGGAGCAAAAAAGACAAACGTCCAGGTTTTGCTGCCACAGCAAAGGTGCCAGCGGGCAAAAGTAATGCTGGTTCTAACTGCCTCCTGGAACTCTTTCAAATGCCCCAGACAATTTGGCCCTCTCTGCTTTCCTGCGGACTGCATCCTCAAAAGCACCTGTTTTCGCTTTCGGCAGCCTCCGGAGCAAAAAAGACAAACGTCCAGCTTTTGCTGCCACAGCAAAGGTGCCAGCCGGGAAAAGTAATGCTGGTTCTCACTGCCTCCTGGAACTCTTTCAAATGCCACAGACAATTTGGCCCTCTCTGCTTTCCTGCGGACTGCATCCTCAAAAGCACCTGTTTTCGCTTTCGGCAACCTCAGGAGCAAAAAAGACAAATGTCCAGGTTTTGCTGCCACAGCAAAGGTGCCAGCGGGGAAAAGTAATGCTGGTTCTCACTACCTCCTGGAACTCTTTCAAATGCCACAGACAATTTGGCCCTCTCTGCTTTCCTGCGGACTCCATCCTCAAAAGCACCTGTTTTCGCTTTCGGCAACCTCAGGAGCAAAAAAGACAAACGTCCAGCTTTTGCTGCCACAGCAAAGGTGCCATCGGGGAAAAGTAATGCTGGTCCCCATTGCCTCCTGGAACCTCTTCAAATGCCACAGACAATTTGGCCCTCTCTGCTTTCCTGCGGACTCCATCCTCAAAAGCACCTGTTTTCGCTTTCGGCAACCTCAGGAACAATAAAGACAAACGTCCAGGTTTTCCTGCCACAGCAAAGGTGCCAGCGGGCAAAAGTAATGCTGGTTCTCACTGCCTCCTGGAACTCTTTCAAATGCCCCAGTCAATTTGGCCCTCTCTGCTTTCCTGCGGACTCCATCCTCAAAAGCACCTGTTTTCGCTTTCGGCAACCTCCAGAGCAAAAAAGACAAACGTCCAGCTTTTGCTGCCACAGCAAAGGTGCCAGCGGGGAAAAGTAATGCTGGTCCTCATTGCCTCCTGGAACCTCTTCAAATGCCACAGACAATTTGGCCCTCTCTGCTTTCCTGCGGACTCCATCCTCAAAAGCACCTGTTTTCGCTTTCGGCAACCTCAGGAGCAAAAAAGACAAACGTCCAGGTTTTCCTGCCACAGCAAAGGTGCCAGCGGGGAAAAGTAATGCTGGTTCTCACTGCCTCCTGGAACCTCTTCAAATGCCCCAGACTATTTGGCCCTCTCTGCTTTCCTGCGGACTCCATCCTCAAAAGCACCTGTTTTCACTTTCGGCAGCCTCCGGAGCAAAAAAAACAAACGTCCAGCTTTTGCTGCCACAGCAAAGGTGCCATCAGGGAAAAGTGATGCTGGTCCTCATTGCCTCCTGGAACCTCTTCAAATGCCACAGACAATTTGGCACTCTCTGCTTTCCTGCGGACTCCATCCTCAAAAGCACCTGTTTTCGCTTTCGGCAACCTCAGGAGCAAAAAAGACAAACGTCCAGGTTTTCCTGCCACAGCAAAGGTGCCAGCGGGCAAAAGTAATGCTGGTTCTCACTGCCTCCTGGAACCCTTTCAAATGCCCCAGACAATTTGGCCCTCTCTGCTTTCCTGCGGACTCCATCCTCAAAAGCACCTGTTTCGCTTTCGGCAGCCTCCGGAGCAAAAAAGACACACGTCCAGCTTTTGCTGCCACAGCAAAGGTGCCAGCGGGGAAAAGTGATGCTGGTCCTCATTGCCTCCTGGAACCTCTTCAAATGCCACAGACAATTTGGCCCTCTCTGCTTTCCTGCGGACTCCATCCTCAAAAGCACCTGTTTTTGCTTTCGGAAACCTCAGGAGCAAAAAAGACAAACGTCCAGGTTTTCCTGCCACAGCAAAGGTGCCAGCGGGCAAAAGTAATGCTGGTTCTCACTGCCTCCTGGAACCTGTTCAAATGCCACAGACAATTTGGCCCTCTCTGCTTTCCTGCGGACTCCATCCTCAAAAGCACCTGTTTTCGCTTTCGGCAACCTCAGGAGCAAAAAAGACAAACGTCCAGGTTTTCCTGCCACAGCAAAGGTGCCAGCGGGCAAAAGTAATGCTGGTTCTCACTGCCTCCTGGAACCCTTTCAAATGCCCCAGACAATTTGGCCCTCTCTGCTTTCCTGCGGACTCCATCCTCAAAAGCACCTGTTTTCGCTTTCGGCAGCCTCCGGAGCAAAAAAGACAAACGTCCAGGTTTTGCTGCCACAGCAAAGGTGCCAGCCGGGAAAAGTAATGCTGGTTCTCACTGCCTCCTGGAACTCTTTCAAATGCCACAGACAATTTGGCCCTCTCTGCTTTCCTGCGGACTCCATCCTCAAAAGCACCTGTTTTCGCTTTCGGCAGCCTCCGGAGCAAAAAAGACAAACGTCCAGCTTTTGCTGCCACAGCAAAGGTGCCAGCGGGCAAAAGTAATGCTGGTTCTAACTGCCTCCTGGAACTCTTTCAAATGCCCCAGACAATTTGGCCCTCTCTGCTTTCCTGCGGACTGCATCCTCAAAAGCACCTGTTTTCGCTTTCGGTAGCCTCCGGAGCAAAAAAGACAAACGTCCAGCTTTTGCTGCCACAGCAAAGGTGCCAGCCGGGAAAAGTAATGCTGGTTCTCACTGCCTCCTGGAACTCTTTCAAATGCCCCAGACCATTTGGCCCTCTCTGCTTTCCTGCGGACTCCATCCTCAAAAGCACCTGTTTTCGCTTTCGGCAGCCTCCGGAGCAAAAAAGACAAACGTCCAGGTTTTCCTGCCACAGCAAAGGTGCCAGCGGGCAAAAGTAATGCTGGTTCTCACTGCCTCCTGGAACCTGTTCAAATGCCACAGACAATTTGGCCCTCTCTGCTTTCCTGCGGACTCCATCCTCAAAAGCACCTGTTTTCGCTTTCGGCAACCTCAGGAGCAAAAAAGACAAACGTCCAGGTTTTCCTGCCACAGCAAAGGTGCCAGCGGGCAAAAGTAATGCTGGTTCTCACTGCCTCCTGGAACCCTTTCAAATGCCCCAGACAATTTGGCCCTCTCTGCTTTCCTGCGGACTCCATCCTCAAAAGCACCTGTTTTCGCTTTCGGCAGCCTCCGGAGCAAAAAAGACAAACGTCCAGCTTTTGCTGCCACAGCAAAGGTGCCATCCGGGAAAAGTAATGCTGGTTCTCACTGCCTCCTGGAACTCTTTCAAATGCCACAGACAATTTGGCCCTCTCTGCTTTCCTGCGGACTCCATCCTCAAAAGCACCTGTTTTCGCTTTCGGCAGCCTCCGGAGCAAAAAAGACAAACGTCCAGGTTTTGCTGCCACAGCAAAGGTGCCAGCGGGCAAAAGTAATGCTGGTTCTAACTGCCTCCTGGAACTCTTTCAAATGCCCCAGACAATTTGGCCCTCTCTGCTTTCCTGCGGACTGCATCCTCAAAAGCACCTGTTTTCGCTTTCGGCAGCCTCCGGAGCAAAAAAGACAAACGTCCAGCTTTTGCTGCCACAGCAAAGGTGCCAGCCGGGAAAAGTAATGCTGGTTCTCACTGCCTCCTGGAACTCTTTCAAATGCCACAGACAATTTGGCCCTCTCTGCTTTCCTGCGGACTGCATCCTCAAAAGCACCTGTTTTCGCTTTCGGCAACCTCAGGAGCAAAAAAGACAAATGTCCAGGTTTTGCTGCCACAGCAAAGGTGCCAGCGGGGAAAAGTAATGCTGGTTCTCACTACCTCCTGGAACTCTTTCAAATGCCACAGACAATTTGGCCCTCTCTGCTTTCCTGCGGACTCCATCCTCAAAAGCACCTGTTTTCGCTTTCGGCAACCTCAGGAGCAAAAAAGACAAACGTCCAGGTTTTCCTGCCACAGCAAAGGTGCCAGCGGGCAAAAGTAATGCTGGTTCTCACTGCCTCCTGGAACCTGTTCAAATGCCACAGACAATTTGGCCCTCTCTGCTTTCCTGCGGACTCCATCCTCAAAAGCACCTGTTTTCGCTTTCGGCAACCTCAGGAGCAAAAAAGACAAACGTCCAGGTTTTCCTGCCACAGCAAAGGTGCCAGCGGGCAAAAGTAATGCTGGTTCTCACTGCCTCCTGGAACCCTTTCAAATGCCACAGACAATTTGGCCCTCTCTGCTTTCCTGCGGACTCCATCCTCAAAAGCACCTGTTTTCGCTTTCGGCAGCCTCCGGAGCAAAAAAGACAAACGTCCAGCTTTTGCTGCCACAGCAAAGGTGCCAGCCGGGAAAAGTAATGCTGGTTCTCACTGCCTCCTGGAACTCTTTCAAATGCCACAGACAATTTGGCCCTCTCTGCTTTCCTGCGGACTCCATCCTCAAAAGCACCTGTTTTCGCTTTCGGCAGCCTCCGGAGCAAAAAAGACAAACGTCCAGGTTTTGCTGCCACAGCAAAGGTGCCAGCGGGCAAAAGTAATGCTGGTTCTCACTGCCTCCTGGAACCCTTTCAAATGCACCACACAATTTGGCCCTCTCTGCTTTCCTGCGGACTCTATCCTCAAAAGCACCTTTTTTCGCTTTCGGGGGTGTTTGGAGCAAAAAAGACAAACGTCCAGCTTTTGCTGCCACAGCAAAGGTGCCAGCGGGGAAAAGTAATGCTGGTTCTCACTGCCTCCTGGAACCCTTTCAAATGCACCACACAATTTGGCCCTCTCTGCTTTCCTGCGGACTCCATCCTCAAAAGCACCTTTTTTCGCTTTCGGCAGCCTCCGGAGCAAAAAAGACAAACGTCCAGCTTTTGCTGCCACAGCAAAGGTGCCAGCGGGGAAAAGTAATGCTGGTTCTCACTGCCTCCTGGAACCCTTTCAAATGCACCACACAATTTGGCCCTCTCTGCTTTCCTGCGGACTCCATCCTCAAAAGCACCTTTTTTCGCTTTCGGCAGCCTCCGGAGCAAAAAAGACAAACGTCCAGCTTTTGCTGCCACAGCAAAGGTGCCAGCGGGGAAAAGTAATGCTGGTTCTCACTGCCTCCTGGAACTCTTTCAAATGCCACAGACAATTTGGCCCTCTCTGCTTTCCTGCGGACTGCATCCTCAAAAGCACCTGTTTTCGCTTTCGGCAACCTCAGGAGCAAAAAAGACAAATGTCCAGGTTTTGCTGCCACAGCAAAGGTGCCAGCGGGCAAAAGTAATGCTGGTTCTAACTGCCTCCTGGAACTCTTTCAAATGCCCCAGACAATTTGGCCCTCTCTGCTTTCCTGCGGACTGCATCCTCAAAAGCACCTGTTTTCGCTTTCGGCAGCCTCCGGAGCAAAAAAGACAAACGTCCAGCTTTTGCTGCCACAGCAAAGGTGCCAGCCGGGAAAAGTAATGCTGGTTCTCACTGCCTCCTGGAACTCTTTCAAATGCCACAGACAATTTGGCCCTCTCTGCTTTCCTGCGGACTGCATCCTCAAAAGCACCTGTTTTCGCTTTCGGCAACCTCAGGAGCAAAAAAGACAAATGTCCAGGTTTTGCTGCCACAGCAAAGGTGCCAGCGGGGAAAAGTAATGCTGGTTCTCACTACCTCCTGGAACTCTTTCAAATGCCACAGACAATTTGGCCCTCTCTGCTTTCCTGCGGACTCCATCCTCAAAAGCACCTGTTTTCGCTTTCGGCAACCTCAGGAGCAAAAAAGACAAACGTCCAGCTTTTGCTGCCACAGCAAAGGTGCCATCGGGGAAAAGTAATGCTGGTCCCCATTGCCTCCTGGAACCTCTTCAAATGCCACAGACAATTTGGCCCTCTCTGCTTTCCTGCGGACTCCATCCTCAAAAGCACCTGTTTTCGCTTTCGGCAACCTCCAGAGCAAAAAAGACAAACGTCCAGCTTTTGCTGCCACAGCAAAGGTGCCAGCGGCGAAAAGTAATGCTGGTCCTCATTGCCTCCTGGAACCTCTTCAAATGCCACAGACAATTTGGCCCTCTCTGCTTTCCTGCGGACTCCATCCTCAAAAGCACCTGTTTTCGCTTTCGGCAACCTCAGGAGCAAAAAAGACAAACGTCCAGGTTTTCCTGCCACAGCAAAGGTGCCAGCGGGGAAAAGTAATGCTGGTTCTCACTGCCTCCTGGAACCTCTTCAAATGCCCCAGACTATTTGGCCCTCTCTGCTTTCCTGCGGACTCCATCCTCAAAAGCACCTGTTTTCACTTTCGGCAGCCTCCGGAGCAAAAAAAACAAACGTCCAGGTTTTCCTGCCACAGCAAAGGTGCCATCAGGGAAAAGTGATGCTGGTCCTCATTGCCTCCTGGAACCTCTTCAAATGCCACAGACAATTTGGCCCTCTCTGCTTTCCTGCGGACTCCATCCTCAAAAGCACCTGTTTTTGCTTTCGGAAACCTCAGGAGCAAAAAAGACAAACGTCCAGGTTTTCCTGCCACAGCAAAGGTGCCAGCGGGCAAAAGTAATGCTGGTTCTCACTGCCTCCTGGAACCTGTTCAAATGCTACAGACAATTTGGCCCTCTCTGCTTTCCTGCGGACTCCATCCTCAAAAGCACCTGTTTTCGTTTTCGGCAACCTCAGGAGCAAAAAAGACAAACGTCCAGGTTTTCCTGCCACAGCAAAGGTGCCAGCGGGCAAAAGTAATGCTGGTTCTCACTGCCTCCTGGAACCTGTTCAAATGCCACAGACAATTTGGCCCTCTCTGCTTTCCTGCGGACTCCATCCTCAAAAGCACCTGTTTTCGCTTTCGGCAACCTCAGGAGCAAAAAAGACAAACGTCCAGGTTTTCCTGCCACAGCAAAGGTGCCAGCGGGCAAAAGTAATGCTGGTTCTCACTGCCTCCTGGAACCCTTTCAAATGCCCCAGACAATTTGGCCCTCTCTGCTTTCCTGCGGACTCCATCCTCAAAAGCACCTGTTTTCGCTTTCAGCAGCCTCCGGAGCAAAAAAGACAAACGTCCAGGTTTTGCTGCCACAGCAAAGGTGCCAGCCGGGAAAAGTAATGCTGGTTCTCACTGCCTCCTGGAACTCTTTCAAATGCCACAGACAATTTGGCCCTCTCTGCTTTCCTGCGGACTCCATCCTCAAAAGCACCTGTTTTCGCTTTCGGCAACCTCAGGAGCAAAAAAGACAAACGTCCAGCTTTTGCTGCCACAGCAAAGGTGCCAGCGGGCAAAAGTAATGCTGGTTCTAACTGCCTCCTGGAACTCTTTCAAATGCCCCAGACAATTTGGCCCTCTCTGCTTTCCTGCGGACTGCATCCTCAAAAGCACCTGTTTTCGCTTTCGGTAGCCTCCGGAGCAAAAAAGACAAACGTCCAGCTTTTGCTGCCACAGCAAAGGTGCCAGCCGGGAAAAGTAATGCTGGTTCTCACTGCCTCCTGGAACTCTTTCAAATGCCCCAGACCATTTGGCCCTCTCTGCTTTCCTGCGGACTTCATCCTCAAAAGCACCTGTTTTCGCTTTCGGCAGCCTCCGGAGCAAAAAAGACAAACGTCCAGGTTTTCCTGCCACAGCAAAGGTGCCAGCGGGCAAAAGTAATGCTGGTTCTCACTGCCTCCTGGAACCTGTTCAAATGCCACAGACAATTTGGCCCTCTCTGCTTTCCTGCGGACTCCATCCTCAAAAGCACCTGTTTTCGCTTTCGGCAACCTCAGGAGCAAAAAAGACAAACGTCCAGGTTTTCCTGCCACAGCAAAGGTGCCAGCGGGCAAAAGTAATGCTGGTTCTCACTGCCTCCTGGAACCTGTTCAAATGCCACAGACAATTTGGCCCTCTCTGCTTTCCTGCGGACTCCATCCTCAAAAGCACCTGTTTTCGCTTTCGGCAACCTCAGGAGCAAAAAAGACAAACGTCCAGGTTTTCCTGCCACAGCAAAGGTGCCAGCGGGCAAAAGTAATGCTGGTTCTCACTGCCTCCTGGAACCCTTTCAAATGCCCCAGACAATTTGGCCCTCTCTGCTTTCCTGCGGACTCCATCCTCAAAAGCACCTGTTTTCGCTTTCGGCAGCCTCCGGAGCAAAAAAGACAAACGTCCAGCTTTTGCTGCCACAGCAAAGGTGCCATCCGGGAAAAGTAATGCTGGTTCTCACTGCCTCCTGGAACTCTTTCAAATGCCACAGACAATTTGGCCCTCTCTGCTTTCCTGCGGACTCCATCCTCAAAAGCACCTGTTTTCGCTTTCGGCAGCCTCCGGAGCAAAAAAGACAAACGTCCAGGTTTTGCTGCCACAGCAAAGGTGCCAGCGGGCAAAAGTAATGCTGGTTCTAACTGCCTCCTGGAACTCTTTCAAATGCCCCAGACAATTTGGCCCTCTCTGCTTTCCTGCGGACTGCATCCTCAAAAGCACCTGTTTTCGCTTTCAGCAGCCTCCGGAGCAAAAAAGACAAACGTCCAGCTTTTGCTGCCACAGCAAAGGTGCCAGCCGGGAAAAGTAATGCTGGTTCTCACTGCCTCCTGGAACTCTTTCAAATGCCACAGACAATTTGGCCCTCTCTGCTTTCCTGCGGACTGCATCCTCAAAAGCACCTGTTTTCGCTTTCGGCAACCTCAGGAGCAAAAAAGACAAATGTCCAGGTTTTGCTGCCACAGCAAAGGTGCCAGCGGGGAAAAGTAATGCTGGTTCTCACTACCTCCTGGAACTCTTTCAAATGCCACAGACAATTTGGCCCTCTCTGCTTTCCTGCGGACTCCATCCTCAAAAGCACCTGTTTTCGCTTTCGGCAACCTCAGGAGCAAAAAAGACAAACGTCCAGGTTTTCCTGCCACAGCAAAGGTGCCAGCGGGCAAAAGTAATGCTGGTTCTCACTGCCTCCTGGAACCTGTTCAAATGCCACAGACAATTTGGCCCTCTCTGCTTTCCTGCGGACTCCATCCTCAAAAGCACCTGTTTTCGCTTTCGGCATCCTCAGGAGCAAAAAAGACAAACGTCCAGGTTTTCCTGCCACAGCAAAGGTGCCAGCGGGCAAAAGTAATGCTGGTTCTCACTGCCTCCTGGAACCCTTTCAAATGCCCCAGACAATTTGGCCCTCTCTGCTTTCCTGCGGACTCCATCCTCAAAAGCACCTGTTTTCGCTTTCGGCAGCCTCCGGAGCAAAAAAGACAAACGTCCAGCTTTTGCTGCCACAGCAAAGGTGCCATCCGGGAAAAGTAATGCTGGTTCTCACTGCCTCCTGGAACTCTTTCAAATGCCACAGACAATTTGGCCCTCTCTGCTTTCCTGCGGACTCCATCCTCAAAAGCACCTGTTTTCGCTTTCGGCAGCCTCCGGAGCAAAAAAGACAAACGTCCAGGTTTTGCTGCCACAGCAAAGGTGCCAGCGGGCAAAAGTAATGCTGGTTCTAACTGCCTCCTGGAACTCTTTCAAATGCCACAGACAATTTGGCCCTCTCTGCTTTCCTGCGGACTGCATCCTCAAAAGCACCTGTTTTCGCTTTCGGCAGCCTCCAGAGCAAAAAAGACAAACGTCCAGCTTTTGCTGCCACAGCAAAGGTGCCAGCCGGGAAAAGTAATGCTGGTTCTCACTGCCTCCTGGAACTCTTTCAAATGCCACAGACAATTTGGCCCTCTCTGCTTTCCTGCGGACTGCATCCTCAAAAGCACCTGTTTTCGCTTTCGGCAACCTCAGGAGCAAAAAAGACAAATGTCCAGGTTTTGCTGCCACAGCAAAGGTGCCAGCGGGCAAAAGTAATGCTGGTTCTAACTGCCTCCTGGAACTCTTTCAAATGCCCCAGACAATTTGGCCCTCTCTGCTTTCCTGCGGACTGCATCCTCAAAAGCACCTGTTTTCGCTTTCGGCAGCCTCCGGAGCAAAAAAGACAAACGTCCAGCTTTTGCTGCCACAGCAAAGGTGCCAGCCGGGAAAAGTAATGCTGGTTCTCACTGCCTCCTGGAACTCTTTCAAATGCCACAGACAATTTGGCCCTCTCTGCTTTCCTGCGGACTGCATCCTCAAAAGCACCTGTTTTCGCTTTCGGCAACCTCAGGAGCAAAAAAGACAAATGTCCAGGTTTTGCTGCCACAGCAAAGGTGCCAGCGGGGAAAAGTAATGCTGGTTCTCACTACCTCCTGGAACTCTTTCAAATGCCACAGACAATTTGGCCCTCTCTGCTTTCCTGCGGACTCCATCCTCAAAAGCACCTGTTTTCGCTTTCGGCAACCTCAGGAGCAAAAAAGACAAACGTCCAGCTTTTGCTGCCACAGCAAAGGTGCCAGCGGGCAAAAGTAATGCTGGTTCTCACTGCCTCCTGGAACCCTTTCAAATGCCCCAGACAATTTGGCCCTCTCTGCTTTCCTGCGGACTCCATCCTCAAAAGCACCTGTTTCGCTTTCGGCAGCCTCCGGAGCAAAAAAGACACACGTCCAGCTTTTGCTGCCACAGCAAAGGTGCCAGCGGGGAAAAGTGATGCTGGTCCTCATTGCCTCCTGGAACCTCTTCAAATGCCACAGACAATTTGGCCCTCTCTGCTTTCCTGCGGACTCCATCCTCAAAAGCACCTGTTTTTGCTTTCGGCAACCTCAGGAGCAAAAAAGACAAACGTCCAGGTTTTCCTGCCACAGCAAAGGTGCCAGCGGGCAAAAGTAATGCTGGTTCTCACTGCCTCCTGGAACCTGTTCAAATGCTACAGACAATTTGGCCCTCTCTGCTTTCCTGCGGACTCCATCCTCAAAAGCACCTGTTTTCGCTTTCGGCAACCTCAGGAGCAAAAAAGACAAACGTCCAGGTTTTCCTGCCACAGCAAAGGTGCCAGCGGGCAAAAGTAATGCTGGTTCTCACTGCCTCCTGGAACCTGTTCAAATGCCACAGACAATTTGGCCCTCTCTGCTTTCCTGCGGACTCCATCCTCAAAAGCACCTGTTTTCGCTTTCGGCAACCTCAGGAGCAAAAAAGACAAACGTCCAGGTTTTCCTGCCACAGCAAAGGTGCCAGCGGGCAAAAGTAATGCTGGTTCTCACTGCCTCCTGGAACCTGTTCAAATGCCACAGACAATTTGGCCCTCTCTGCTTTCCTGCGGACTCCATCCTCAAAAGCACCTGTTTTCGCTTTCGGCAACCTCAGGAGCAAAAAAGACAAACGTCCAGGTTTTCCTGCCACAGCAAAGGTGCCAGCGGGCAAAAGTAATGCTGGTTCTCACTGCCTCCTGGAACCCTTTCAAATGCCCCAGACAATTTGGCCCTCTCTGCTTTCCTGCGGACTCCATCCTCAAAAGCACCTGTTTTCGCTTTCGGCAGCCTCCGGAGCAAAAAAGACAAACGTCCAGCTTTTGCTGCCACAGCAAAGGTGCCATCCGGGAAAAGTAATGCTGGTTCTCACTGCCTCCTGGAACTCTTTCAAATGCCACAGACAATTTGGCCCTCTCTGCTTTCCTGCGGACTCCATCCTCAAAAGCACCTGTTTTCGCTTTCGGCAGCCTCCGGAGCAAAAAAGACAAACGTCCAGGTTTTGCTGCCACAGCAAAGGTGCCAGCGGGCAAAAGTAATGCTGGTTCTAACTGCCTCCTGGAACTCTTTCAAATGCCCCAGACAATTTGGCCCTCTCTGCTTTCCTGCGGACTGCATCCTCAAAAGCACCTGTTTTCGCTTTCGGCAGCCTCCGGAGCAAAAAAGACAAACGTCCAGCTTTTGCTGCCACAGCAAAGGTGCCAGCCGGGAAAAGTAATGCTGGTTCTCACTGCCTCCTGGAACTCTTTCAAATGCCACAGACAATTTGGCCCTCTCTGCTTTCCTGCGGACTGCATCCTCAAAAGCACCTGTTTTCGCTTTCGGCAACCTCAGGAGCAAAAAAGACAAATGTCCAGGTTTTGCTGCCACAGCAAAGGTGCCAGCGGGGAAAAGTAATGCTGGTTCTCACTACCTCCTGGAACTCTTTCAAATGCCACAGACAATTTGGCCCTCTCTGCTTTCCTGCGGACTCCATCCTCAAAAGCACCTGTTTTCGCTTTCGGCAACCTCAGGAGCAAAAAAGACAAACGTCCAGGTTTTCCTGCCACAGCAAAGGTGCCAGCGGGCAAAAGTAATGCTGGTTCTCACTGCCTCCTGGAACCTGTTCAAATGCCACAGACAATTTGGCCCTCTCTGCTTTCCTGCGGACTCCATCCTCAAAAGCACCTGTTTTCGCTTTCGGCAGCCTCCGGAGCAAAAAAGACAAACGTCCAGGTTTTGCTGCCACAGCAAAGGTGCCAGCGGGCAAAAGTAATGCTGGTTCTAACTGCCTCCTGGAACTCTTTCAAATGCCCCAGACAATTTGGCCCTCTCTGCTTTCCTGCGGACTGCATCCTCAAAAGCACCTGTTTTCGCTTTCGGCAGCCTCCGGAGCAAAAAAGACAAACGTCCAGCTTTTGCTGCCACAGCAAAGGTGCCAGCCGGGAAAAGTAATGCTGGTTCTCACTGCCTCCTGGAACTCTTTCAAATGCCACAGACAATTTGGCCCTCTCTGCTTTCCTGCGGACTGCATCCTCAAAAGCACCTGTTTTCGCTTTCGGCAACCTCAGGAGCAAAAAAGACAAATGTCCAGGTTTTGCTGCCACAGCAAAGGTGCCAGCGGGGAAAAGTAATGCTGGTTCTCACTACCTCCTGGAACTCTTTCAAATGCCACAGACAATTTGGCCCTCTCTGCTTTCCTGCGGACTCCATCCTCAAAAGCACCTGTTTTCGCTTTCGGCAACCTCAGGAGCAAAAAAGACAAACGTCCAGGTTTTCCTGCCACAGCAAAGGTGCCATCCGGGAAAAGTAATGCTGGTTCTCACTGCCTCCTGGAACTCTTTCAAATGCCACAGACAATTTGGCCCTCTCTGCTTTCCTGCGGACTCCATCCTCAAAAGCACCTGTTTTCGCTTTCGGCAGCCTCCGGAGCAAAAAAGACAAACGTCCAGGTTTTGCTGCCACAGCAAAGGTGCCAGCGGGCAAAAGTAATGCTGGTTCTAACTGCCTCCTGGAACTCTTTCAAATGCCCCAGACAATTTGGCCCTCTCTGCTTTCCTGCGGACTGCATCCTCAAAAGCACCTGTTTTCGCTTTCGGCAGCCTCCGGAGCAAAAAAGACAAACGTCCAGCTTTTGCTGCCACAGCAAAGGTGCCAGCCGGGAAAAGTAATGCTGGTTCTCACTGCCTCCTGGAACTCTTTCAAATGCCCCAGACCATTTGGCCCTCTCTGCTTTCCTGCGGACTGCATCCTCAAAAGCACCTGTTTTCGCTTTCGGCAACCTCAGGAGCAAAAAAGACAAATGTCCAGGTTTTGCTGCCACAGCAAAGGTGCCAGCGGGGAAAAGTAATGCTGGTTCTCACTACCTCCTGGAACTCTTTCAAATGCCACAGACAATTTGGCCCTCTCTGCTTTCCTGCGGACTCCATCCTCAAAAGCACCTGTTTTCGCTTTCGGCAACCTCAGGAGCAAAAAAGACAAACGTCCAGGTTTTCCTGCCACAGCAAAGGTGCCAGCGGGCAAAAGTAATGCTGGTTCTCACTGCCTCCTGGAACCCTTTCAAATGCCACAGACAATTTGGCCCTCTCTGCTTTCCTGCGGACTCCATCCTCAAAAGCACCTGTTTTCGCTTTCGGCAGCCTCCGGAGCAAAAAAGACAAACGTCCAGCTTTTGCTGCCACAGCAAAGGTGCCATCCGGGAAAAGTAATGCTGGTTCTCACTGCCTCCTGGAACTCTTTCAAATGCCACAGACAATTTGGCCCTCTCTGCTTTCCTGCGGACTCCATCCTCAAAAGCACCTGTTTTCGCTTTCGGCAGCCTCCGGAGCAAAAAAGACAAACGTCCAGGTTTTGCTGCCACAGCAAAGGTGCCAGCGGGCAAAAGTAATGCTGGTTCTAACTGCCTCCTGGAACTCTTTCAAATGCCCCAGACAATTTGGCCCTCTCTGCTTTCCTGCGGACTGCATCCTCAAAAGCACCTGTTTTCGCTTTCGGCAGCCTCCGGAGCAAAAAAGACAAATGTCCAGCTTTTGCTGCCACAGCAAAGGTGCCAGCCGGGAAAAGTAATGCTGGTTCTCACTGCCTCCTGGAACTCTTTCAAATGCCACAGACAATTTGGCCCTCTCTGCTTTCCTGCGGACTGCATCCTCAAAAGCACCTGTTTTCGCTTTCGGCAACCTCAGGAGCAAAAAAGACAAATGTCCAGGTTTTGCTGCCACAGCAAAGGTGCCAGCGGGCAAAAGTAATGCTGGTTCTAACTGCCTCCTGGAACTCTTTCAAATGCCCCAGACAATTTGGCCCTCTCTGCTTTCCTGCGGACTGCATCCTCAAAAGCACCTGTTTTCGCTTTCGGCAGCCTCCGGAGCAAAAAAGACAAACGTCCAGCTTTTGCTGCCACAGCAAAGGTGCCAGCCGGGAAAAGTAATGCTGGTTCTCACTGCCTCCTGGAACTCTTTCAAATGCCACAGACAATTTGGCCCTCTCTGCTTTCCTGCGGACTGCATCCTCAAAAGCACCTGTTTTCGCTTTCGGCAACCTCAGGAGCAAAAAAGACAAATGTCCAGGTTTTGCTGCCACAGCAAAGGTGCCAGCGGGGAAAAGTAATGCTGGTTCTCACTACCTCCTGGAACTCTTTCAAATGCCACAGACAATTTGGCCCTCTCTGCTTTCCTGCGGACTCCATCCTCAAAAGCACCTGTTTTCGCTTTCGGCAACCTCAGGAGCAAAAAAGACAAACGTCCAGCTTTTGCTGCCACAGCAAAGGTGCCATCGGGGAAAAGTAATGCTGGTCCCCATTGCCTCCTGGAACCTCTTCAAATGCCCCAGACAATTTGGCCCTCTCTGCTTTCCTGCGGACTCCATCCTCAAAAGCACCTGTTTTCGCTTTCGGCAACCTCCAGAGCAAAAAAGACAAACGTCCAGCTTTTGCTGCCACAGCAAAGGTGCCAGCGGGGAAAAGTAATGCTGGTCCTCATTGCCTCCTGGAACCTCTTCAAATGCCACAGACAATTTGGCCCTCTCTGCTTTCCTGCGGACTCCATCCTCAAAAGCACCTGTTTTCGCTTTCGGCAACCTCAGGAGCAAAAAAGACAAACGTCCAGGTTTTCCTGCCACAGCAAAGGTGCCAGCGGGGAAAAGTAATGCTGGTTCTCACTGCCTCCTGGAACCTCTTCAAATGCCCCAGACTATTTGGCCCTCTCTGCTTTCCTGCGGACTCCATCCTCAAAAGCACCTGTTTTCACTTTCGGCAGCCTCCGGAGCAAAAAAAACAAACGTCCAGCTTTTGCTGCCACAGCAAAGGTGCCATCAGGGAAAAGTAATGCTGGTTCTCACTGCCTCCTGGAACCCTTTCAAATGCCCCAGACAATTTGGCCCTCTCTGCTTTCCTGCGGACTCCATCCTCAAAAGCACCTGTTTCGCTTTCGGCAGCCTCCGGAGCAAAAAAGACACACGTCCAGCTTTTGCTGCCACAGCAAAGGTGCCAGCGGGGAAAAGTGATGCTGGTCCTCATTGCCTCCTGGAACCTCTTCAAATGCCACAGACAATTTGGCCCTCTCTGCTTTCCTGCGGACTCCATCCTCAAAAGCACCTGTTTTTGCTTTCGGAAACCTCAGGAGCAAAAAAGACAAACGTCCAGGTTTTCCTGCCACAGCAAAGGTGCCAGCGGGCAAAAGTAATGCTGGTTCTCACTGCCTCCTGGAACCTGTTCAAATGCTACAGACAATTTGGCCCTCTCTGCTTTCCTGCGGACTCCATCCTCAAAAGCACCTGTTTTCGCTTTCGGCAACCTCAGGAGCAAAAAAGACAAACGTCCAGGTTTTCCTGCCACAGCAAAGGTGCCAGCGGGCAAAAGTAATGCTGGTTCTCACTGCCTCCTGGAACCTGTTCAAATGCCACAGACAATTTGGCCCTCTCTGCTTTCCTGCGGACTCCATCCTCAAAAGCACCTGTTTTCGCTTTCGGCAACCTCAGGAGCAAAAAAGACAAACGTCCAGGTTTTCCTGCCACAGCAAAGGTGCCAGCGGGCAAAAGTAATGCTGGTTCTCACTGCCTCCTGGAACCCTTTCAAATGCCCCAGACAATTTGGCCCTCTCTGCTTTCCTGCGGACTCCATCCTCAAAAGCACCTGTTTTCGCTTTCGGCAGCCTCCGGAGCAAAAAAGACAAACGTCCAGGTTTTGCTGCCACAGCAAAGGTGCCAGCCGGGAAAAGTAATGCTGGTTCTCACTGCCTCCTGGAACTCTTTCAAATGCCCCAGACAATTTGGCCCTCTCTGCTTTCCTGCGGACTCCATCCTCAAAAGCACCTGTTTTCGCTTTCGGCAACCTCAGGAGCAAAAAAGACAAACGTCCAGCTTTTGCTGCCACAGCAAAGGTGCCAGCGGGCAAAAGTAATGCTGGTTCTAACTGCCTCCTGGAACTCTTTCAAATGCCCCAGACAATTTGGCCCTCTCTGCTTTCCTGCGGACTGCATCCTCAAAAGCACCTGTTTTCGCTTTCGGTAGCCTCCGGAGCAAAAAAGACAAACGTCCAGCTTTTGCTGCCACAGCAAAGGTGCCAGCCGGGAAAAGTAATGCTGGTTCGCACTGCCTCCTGGAACTCTTTCAAATGCCCCAGACCATTTGGCCCTCTCTGCTTTCCTGCGGACTCCATCCTCAAAAGCACCTGTTTTCGCTTTCGGCAGCCTCCGGAGCAAAAAAGACAAACGTCCAGGTTTTCCTGCCACAGCAAAGGTGCCAGCGGGCAAAAGTAATGCTGGTTCTCACTGCCTCCTGGAACCTGTTCAAATGCCACAGACAATTTGGCCCTCTCTGCTTTCCTGCGGACTCCATCCTCAAAAGCACCTGTTTTCGCTTTCGGCAACCTCAGGAGCAAAAAAGACAAACGTCCAGGTTTTCCTGCCACAGCAAAGGTGCCAGCGGGCAAAAGTAATGCTGGTTCTCACTGCCTCCTGGAACCTGTTCAAATGCCACAGACAATTTGGCCCTCTCTGCTTTCCTGCGGACTCCATCCTCAAAAGCACCTGTTTTCGCTTTCGGCAACCTCAGGAGCAAAAAAGACAAACGTCCAGGTTTTCCTGCCACAGCAAAGGTGCCAGCGGGCAAAAGTAATGCTGGTTCTCACTGCCTCCTGGAACCCTTTCAAATGCCCCAGACAATTTGGCCCTCTCTGCTTTCCTGCGGACTCCATCCTCAAAAGCACCTGTTTTCGCTTTCGGCAGCCTCCGGAGCAAAAAAGACAAACGTCCAGCTTTTGCTGCCACAGCAAAGGTGCCATCCGGGAAAAGTAATGCTGGTTCTCACTGCCTCCTGGAACTCTTTCAAATGCCACAGACAATTTGGCCCTCTCTGCTTTCCTGCGGACTCCATCCTCAAAAGCACCTGTTTTCGCTTTCGGCAACCTCAGGAGCAAAAAAGACAAACGTCCAGGTTTTCCTGCCACAGCAAAGGTGCCAGCGGGCAAAAGTAATGCTGGTTCTCACTGCCTCCTGGAACCTGTTCAAATGCCACAGACAATTTGGCCCTCTCTGCTTTCCTGCGGACTCCATCCTCAAAAGCACCTGTTTTCGCTTTCGGCAACCTCAGGAGCAAAAAAGACAAACGTCCAGGTTTTCCTGCCACAGCAAAGGTGCCAGCGGGCAAAAGTAATGCTGGTTCTCACTGCGTCCTGGAACCCTTTCAAATGCCCCAGACAATTTGGCCCTCTCTGCTTTCCTGCGGACTCCATCCTCAAAAGCACCTGTTTTCGCTTTCGGCAGCCTCCGGAGCAAAAAAGACAAACGTCCAGCTTTTGCTGCCACAGCAAAGGTGCCATCCGGGAAAAGTAATGCTGGTTCTCACTGCCTCCTGGAACTCTTTCAAATGCCACAGACAATTTGGCCCTCTCTGCTTTCCTGCGGACTCCATCCTCAAAAGCACCTGTTTTCGCTTTCGGCAGCCTCCGGAGCAAAAAAGACAAACGTCCAGGTTTTGCTGCCACAGCAAAGGTGCCAGCGGGCAAAAGTAATGCTGGTTCTAACTGCCTCCTGGAACTCTTTCAAATGCCCCAGACAATTTGGCCCTCTCTGCTTTCCTGCGGACTGCATCCTCAAAAGCACCTGTTTTCGCTTTCGGCAGCCTCCGGAGCAAAAAAGACAAACGTCCAGCTTTTGCTGCCACAGCAAAGGTGCCAGCCGGGAAAAGTAATGCTGGTTCTCACTGCCTCCTGGAACTCTTTCAAATGCCACAGACAATTTGGCCCTCTCTGCTTTCCTGCGGACTGCATCCTCAAAAGCACCTGTTTTCGCTTTCGGCAACCTCAGGAGCAAAAAAGACAAATGTCCAGGTTTTGCTGCCACAGCAAAGGTGCCAGCGGGCAAAAGTAATGCTGGTTCTAACTGCCTCCTGGAACTCTTTCAAATGCCCCAGACAATTTGGCCCTCTCTGCTTTCCTGCGGACTGCATCCTCAAAAGCACCTGTTTTCGCTTTCGGCAGCCTCCGGAGCAAAAAAGACAAACGTCCAGCTTTTGCTGCCACAGCAAAGGTGCCAGCCGGGAAAAGTAATGCTGGTTCTCACTGCCTCCTGGAACTCTTTCAAATGCCACAGACAATTTGGCCCTCTCTGCTTTCCTGCGGACTGCATCCTCAAAAGCACCTGTTTTCGCTTTCGGCAACCTCAGGAGCAAAAAAGACAAATGTCCAGGTTTTGCTGCCACAGCAAAGGTGCCAGCGGGGAAAAGTAATGCTGGTTCTCACTACCTCCTGGAACTCTTTCAAATGCCACAGACAATTTGGCCCTCTCTGCTTTCCTGCGGACTCCATCCTCAAAAGCACCTGTTTTCGCTTTCGGCAACCTCAGGAGCAAAAAAGACAAACGTCCAGCTTTTGCTGCCACAGCAAAGGTGCCATCGGGGAAAAGTAATGCTGGTCCCCATTGCCTCCTGGAACCTCTTCAAATGCCACAGACAATTTGGCCCTCTCTGCTTTCCTGCGGACTCCATCCTCAAAAGCACCTGTTTTCGCTTTCGGCAACCTCCAGAGCAAAAAAGACAAACGTCCAGCTTTTGCTGCCACAGCAAAGGTCCCAGCGGGGAAAAGTAATGCTGGTCCTCATTGCCTCCTGGAACCTCTTCAAATGCCACAGACAATTTGGCCCTCTCTGCTTTCCTGCGGACTCCATCCTCAAAAGCGCCTGTTTTCGCTTTCGGCAACCTCAGGAGCAAAAAAGACAAACGTCCAGGTTTTCCTGCCACAGCAAAGGTGCCAGCGGGGAAAAGTAATGCTGGTTCTCACTGCCTCCTGGAACCTCTTCAAATGCCCCAGACTATTTGGCCCTCTCTGCTTTCCTGCGGACTCCATCCTCAAAAGCACCTGTTTTCACTTTCGGCAGCCTCCGGAGCAAAAAAAACAAACGTCCAGCTTTTGCTGCCACAGCAAAGGTGCCATCAGGGAAAAGTGATGCTGGTCCTCATTGCCTCCTGGAACCTCTTCAAATGCCACAGACAATTTGGCCCTCTCTGCTTTCCTGCGGACTCCATCCTCAAAAGCACCTGTTTTCGCTTTCGGCAACCTCAGGAGCAAAAAGGACAAACGTCCAGGTTTTCCTGCCACAGCAAAGGTGCCAGCGGGCAAAAGTAATGCTGGTTCTCACTGCCTCCTGGAACCCTTTCAAATGCCCCAGACAATTTGGCCCTCTCTGCTTTCCTGCGGACTCCATCCTCAAAAGCACCTGTTTCGCTTTCGGCAGCCTCCGGAGCAAAAAAGACACACGTCCAGCTTTTGCTGCCACAGCAAAGGTGCCAGCGGGGAAAAGTGATGCTGGTCCTCATTGCCTCCTGGAACCTCTTCAAATGCCACAGACAATTTGGCCCTCTCTGCTTTCCTGCGGACTCCATCCTCAAAAGCACCTGTTTTTGCTTTCGGAAACCTCAGGAGCAAAAAAGACAAACGTCCAGGTTTTCCTGCCACAGCAAAGGTGCCAGCGGGCAAAAGTAATGCTGGTTCTCACTGCCTCCTGGAACCTGTTCAAATGCTACAGACAATTTGGCCCTCTCTGCTTTCCTGCGGACTCCATCCTCAAAAGCACCTGTTTTCGCTTTCGGCAACCTCAGGAGCAAAAAAGACAAACGTCCAGGTTTTCCTGCCACAGCAAAGGTGCCAGCGGGCAAAAGTAATGCTGGTTCTCACTGCCTCCTGGAACCCTTTCAAATGCCCCAGACAATTTGGCCCTCTCTGCTTTCCTGCGGACTCCATCCTCAAAAGCACCTGTTTTCGCTTTCGGCAGCCTCCGGAGCAAAAAAGACAAACGTCCAGGTTTTGCTGCCACAGCAAAGGTGCCAGCCGGGAAAAGTAATGCTGGTTCTCACTGCCTCCTGGAACTCTTTCAAATGCCACAGACAATTTGGCCCTCTCTGCTTTCCTGCGGACTCCATCCTCAAAAGCACCTGTTTTCGCTTTCGGCAGCCTCCGGAGCAAAAAAGACAAACGTCCAGCTTTTGCTGCCACAGCAAAGGTGCCAGCGGGCAAAAGTAATGCTGGTTCTAACTGCCTCCTGGAACTCTTTCAAATGCCCCAGACAATTTGGCCCTCTCTGCTTTCCTGCGGACTGCATCCTCAAAAGCACCTGTTTTCGCTTTCGGTAGCCTCCGGAGCAAAAAAGACAAACGTCCAGCTTTTGCTGCCACAGCAAAGGTGCCAGCCGGGAAAAGTAATGCTGGTTCTCACTGCCTCCTGGAACTCTTTCAAATGCCCCAGACCATTTGGCCCTCTCTGCTTTCCTGCGGACTCCATCCTCAAAAGCACCTGTTTTCGCTTTCGGCAGCCTCCGGAGCAAAAAAGACAAACGTCCAGGTTTTCCTGCCACAGCAAAGGTGCCAGCGTGCAAAAGTAATGCTGGTTCTCACTGCCTCCTGGAACCTGTTCAAATGCCACAGACAATTTGGCCCTCTCTGCTTTCCTGCGGACTCCATCCTCAAAAGCACCTGTTTTCGCTTTCGGCAACCTCAGGAGCAAAAAAGACAAACGTCCAGGTTTTCCTGCCACAGCAAAGGTGCCAGCGGGCAAAAGTAATGCTGGTTCTCACTGCCTCCTGGAACCTGTTCAAATGCCACAGACAATTTGGCCCTCTCTGCTTTCCTGCGGACTCCATCCTCAAAAGCACCTGTTTTCGCTTTCGGCAACCTCAGGAGCAAAAAAGACAAACGTCCAGGTTTTCCTGCCACAGCAAAGGTGCCAGCGGGCAAAAGTAATGCTGGTTCTCACTGCCTCCTGGAACCCTTTCAAATGCCCCAGACAATTTGGCCCTCTCTGCTTTCCTGCGGACTCCATCCTCAAAAGCACCTGTTTTCGCTTTCGGCAGCCTCCGGAGCAAAAAAGACAAACGTCCAGCTTTTGCTGCCACAGCAAAGGTGCCATCCGGGAAAAGTAATGCTGGTTCTCACTGCCTCCTGGAACTCTTTCAAATGCCACAGACAATTTGGCCCTCTCTGCTTTCCTGCGGACTCCATCCTCAAAAGCACCTGTTTTCGCTTTCGGCAGCCTCCGGAGCAAAAAAGACAAACGTCCAGGTTTTGCTGCCACAGCAAAGGTGCCAGCGGGCAAAAGTAATGCTGGTTCTAACTGCCTCCTGGAACTCTTTCAAATGCCCCAGACAATTTGGCCCTCTCTGCTTTCCTGCGGACTGCATCCTCAAAAGCACCTGTTTTCGCTTTCGGCAGCCTCCGGAGCAAAAAAGACAAACGTCCAGCTTTTGCTGCCACAGCAAAGGTGCCAGCCGGGAAAAGTAATGCTGGTTCACACTGCCTCCTGGAACTCTTTCAAATGCCACAGACAATTTGGCCCTCTCTGCTTTCCTGCGGACTGCATCCTCAAAAGCACCTGTTTTCGCTTTCGGCAACCTCAGGAGCAAAAAAGACAAATGTCCAGGTTTTGCTGCCACAGCAAAGGTGCCAGCGGGGAAAAGTAATGCTGGTTCTCACTACCTCCTGGAACTCTTTCAAATGCCACAGACAATTTGGCCCTCTCTGCTTTCCTGCGGACTCCATCCTCAAAAGCACCTGTTTTCGCTTTCGGCAACCTCAGGAGCAAAAAAGACAAACGTCCAGCTTTTCCTGCCACAGCAAAGGTGCCAGCGGGCAAAAGTAATGCTGGTTCTCACTGCCTCCTGGAACCTGTTCAAATGCCACAGACAATTTGGCCCTCTCTGCTTTCCTGCGGACTCCATCCTCAAAAGCACCTGTTTTCGCTTTCGGCAACCTCAGGAGCAAAAAAGACAAACGTCCAGGTTTTCCTGCCACAGCAAAGGTGCCAGCGGGCAAAAGTAATGCTGGTTCTCACTGCCTCCTGGAACCCTTTCAAATGCCCCAGACAATTTGGCCCTCTCTGCTTTCCTGCGGACTCCATCCTCAAAAGCACCTGTTTTCGCTTTCGGCAGCCTCCGGAGCAAAAAAGACAAACGTCCAGCTTTTGCTGCCACAGCAAAGGTGCCATCCGGGAAAAGTAATGCTGGTTCTCACTGCCTCCTGGAACTCTTTCAAATGCCACAGACAATTTGGCCCTCTCTGCTTTCCTGCGGACTCCATCCTCAAAAGCACCTGTTTTCGCTTTCGGCAGCCTCCGGAGCAAAAAAGACAAACGTCCAGCTTTTGCTGCCACAGCAAAGGTGCCAGCGGGGAAAAGTAATGCTGGTCCTCATTGCCTCCTGGAACCTCTTCAAATGCCACAGACAATTTGGCCCTCTCTGCTTTCCTGCGGACTCCATCCTCAAAAGCACCTGTTTTCGCTTTCGGCAACCTCAGGAGCAAAAAAGACAAACGTCCAGGTTTTCCTGCCACAGCAAAGGTGCCAGCGGGGAAAAGTAATGCTGGTTCTCACTGCCTCCTGGAACCTCTTCAAATGCCCCAGACAATTTGGCCCTCTCTGCTTTCCTGCGGACTCCATCCTCAAAAGCACCTGTTTTCACTTTCGGCAGCCTCCGGAGCAAAAAAAACAAACGTCCAGCTTTTGCTGCCACAGCAAAGGTGCCATCAGGGAAAAGTGATGCTGGTCCTCATTGCCTCCTGGAACCTCTTCAAATGCCACAGACAATTTGGCACTCTCTGCTTTCCTGCGGACTCCATCCTCAAAAGCACCTGTTTTCGCTCTCGGCAACCTCAGGAGCAAAAAAGACAAACGTCCAGGTTTTCCTGCCACAGCAAAGGTGCCAGCGGGCAAAAGTAATGCTGGTTCTCACTGCCTCCTGGAACCCTTTCAAATGCCCCAGACAATTTGGCCCTCTCTGCTTTCCTGCGGACTCCATCCTCAAAAGCACCTGTTTCGCTTTCGGCAGCCTCCGGAGCAAAAAAGACAAACGTCCAGGTTTTCCTGCCACAGCAAAGGTGCCAGCGGGCAAAAGTAATGCTGGTTCTCACTGCCTCCTGGAACCTGTTCAAATGCCACAGACAATTTGGCCCTCTCTGCTTTCCTGCGGACTCCATCCTCAAAAGCACCTGTTTTCGCTTTCGGCAACCTCAGGAGCAAAAAAGACAAACGTCCAGGTTTTCCTGCCACAGCAAAGGTGCCAGCGGGCAAAAGTAATGCTGGTTCTCACTGCCTCCTGGAACCCTTTCAAATGCCCCAGACAATTTGGCCCTCTCTGCTTTCCTGCGGACTCCATCCTCAAAAGCACCTGTTTTCGCTTTCGGCAACCTCAGGAGCAAAAAAGACAAATGTCCAGGTTTTGCTGCCACAGCAAAGGTGCCAGCGGGCAAAAGTAATGCTGGTTCTAACTGCCTCCTGGAACTCTTTCAAATGCCCCAGACAATTTGGCCCTCTCTGCTTTCCTGCGGACTGCATCCTCAAAAGCACCTGTTTTCGCTTTCGGCAGCCTCCGGAGCAAAAAAGACAAACGTCCAGCTTTTGCTGCCACAGCAAAGGTGCCAGCCGGGAAAAGTAATGCTGGTTCTCACTGCCTCCTGGAACTCTTTCAAATGCCACAGACAATTTGGCCCTCTCTGCTTTCCTGCGGACTGCATCCTCAAAAGCACCTGTTTTCGCTTTCGGCAACCTCAGGAGCAAAAAAGACAAATGTCCAGGTTTTGCTGCCACAGCAAAGGTGCCAGCGGGGAAAAGTAATGCTGGTTCTCACTACCTCCTGGAACTCTTTCAAATGCCACAGACAATTTGGCCCTCTCTGCTTTCCTGCGGACTCCATCCTCAAAAGCACCTGTTTTCGCTTTCGGCAACCTCAGGAGCAAAAAAGACAAACGTCCAGCTTTTGCTGCCACAGCAAAGGTGCCATCGGGGAAAAGTAATGCTGGTCCCCATTGCCTCCTGGAACCTCTTCAAATGCCACAGACAATTTGGCCCTCTCTGCTTTCCTGCGGACTCCATCCTCAAAAGCACCTGTTTTCGCTTTCGGCAACCTCCAGAGCAAAAAAGACAAACGTCCAGCTTTTGCTGCCACAGCAAAGGTGCCAGCGGGGAAAAGTAATGCTGGTCCTCATTGCCTCCTGGAACCTCTTCAAATGCCACAGACAATTTGGCCCTCTCTGCTTTCCTGCGGACTCCATCCTCAAAAGCACCTGTTTTCGCTTTCGGCAACCTCAGGAGCAAAAAAGACAAACGTCCAGGTTTTCCTGCCACAGCAAAGGTGCCAGCGGGGAAAAGTAATGCTGGTTCTCACTGCCTCCTGGAACCTCTTCAAATGCCCCAGACTATTTGGCCCTCTCTGCTTTCCTGCGGACTCCATCCTCAAAAGCACCTGTTTTCACTTTCGGCAGCCTCCGGAGCAAAAAAAACAAACGTCCAGCTTTTGCTGCCACAGCAAAGGTGCCAGCGGGCAAAAGTGATGCTGGTCCTCATTGCCTCCTGGAACCTCTTCAAATGCCACAGACAATTTGGCACTCTCTGCTTTCCTGCGGACTCCATCCTCAAAAGCACCTGTTTTCGCTTTCGGCAACCTCAGGAGCAAAAAAGACAAACGTCCAGGTTTTGCTGCCACAGCAAAGGTGCCAGCGGGGAAAAGTAATGCTGGTTCTCACTGCCTCCTGGAACCCTTTCAAATGCCCCAGACAATTTGGCCCTCTCTGCTTTCCTGTGGACTCCATCCTCAAAAGCACCTGTTTCGCTTTCGGCAGCCTCCGGAGCAAAAAAGACAAACGTCCAGGTTTTCCTGCCACAGCAAAGGTGCCAGCGGGCAAAAGTAATGCTGGTTCTCACTGCCTCCTGGAACCTGTTCAAATGCCACAGACAATTTGGCCCTCTCTGCTTTCCTGCGGACTCCATCCTCAAAAGCACCTGTTTTCGCTTTCGGCAACCTCAGGAGCAAAAAAGACAAACGTCCAGGTTTTCCTGCCACAGCAAAGGTGCCAGCGGGCAAAAGTAATGCTGGTTCTCACTGCCTCCTGGAACCTCTTCAAATGCCACAGACAATTTGGCCCTCTCTGCTTTCCTGCGGACTCCATCCTCAAAAGCACCTGTTTTCGCTTTCGGCAACCTCAGGAGCAAAAAAGACAAACGTCCAGGTTTTCCTGCCACAGCAAAGGTGCCAGCGGGCAAAAGTAATGCTGGTTCTCACTGCCTCCTGGAACCCTTTCAAATGCCCCAGACAATTTGGCCCTCTCTGCTTTCCTGCGGACTCCATCCTCAAAAGCACCTGTTTTCGCTTTCGGCAACCTCAGGAGCAAAAAAGACAAATGTCCAGGTTTTGCTGCCACAGCAAAGGTGCCAGCGGGCAAAAGTAATGCTGGTTCTAACTGCCTCCTGGAACTCTTTCAAATGCCCCAGACAATTTGGCCCTCTCTGCTTTCCTGCGGACTGCATCCTCAAAAGCACCTGTTTTCGCTTTCGGCAGCCTCCGGAGCAAAAAAGACAAACGTCCAGCTTTTGCTGCCACAGCAAAGGTGCCAGCCGGGAAAAGTAATGCTGGTTCTCACTGCCTCCTGGAACTCTTTCAAATGCCACAGACAATTTGGCCCTCTCTGCTTTCCTGCGGACTGCATCCTCAAAAGCACCTGTTTTCGCTTTCGGCAACCTCAGGAGCAAAAAAGACAAATGTCCAGGTTTTGCTGCCACAGCAAAGGTGCCAGCGGGGAAAAGTAATGCTGGTTCTCACTACCTCCTGGAACTCTTTCAAATGCCACAGACAATTTGGCCCTCTCTGCTTTCCTGCGGACTCCATCCTCAAAAGCACCTGTTTTCGCTTTCGGCAACCTCAGGAGCAAAAAAGACAAACGTCCAGCTTTTGCTGCCACAGCAAAGGTGCCATCGGGGAAAAGTAATGCTGGTCCCCATTGCCTCCTGGAACCTCTTCAAATGCCACAGACAATTTGGCCCTCTCTGCTTTCCTGCGGACTCCATCCTCAAAAGCACCTGTTTTCGCTTTCGGCAACCTCCAGAGCAAAAAAGACAAACGTCCAGCTTTTGCTGCCACAGCAAAGGTGCCAGCGGGGAAAAGTAATGCTGGTCCTCATTGCCTCCTGGAACCTCTTCAAATGCCACAGACAATTTGGCCCTCTCTGCTTTCCTGCGGACTCCATCCTCAAAAGCACCTGTTTTCGCTTTCGGCAACCTCAGGAGCAAAAAAGACAAACGTCCAGGTTTTCCTGCCACAGCAAAGGTGCCAGCGGGGAAAAGTAATGCTGGTTCTCACTGCCTCCTGGAACCTCTTCTAAATGCCCCAGACTATTTGGCCCTCTCTGCTTTCCTGCGGACTCCATCCTCAAAAGCACCTGTTTTCACTTTCGGCAGCCTCCGGTGGTAAAAAGACAAACGTCCAGCTTTTGCTGCCACAGCAAAGGTGCCATCAGGGAAAAGTGATGCTGGTCCTCATTGCCTCCTGGAACCTCTTCAAATGCCACAGACAATTTGGCACTCTCTGCTTTCCTGCGGACTCCATCCTCAAAAGCACCTGTTTTCGCTTTCGGCAACCTCAGGAGCAAAAAAGACAAACGTCCAGGTTTTGCTGCCACAGCAAAGGTGCCAGCGGGGAAAAGTAATGCTGGTTCTCACTGCCTCCTGGAACCCTTTCAAATGCCCCAGACAATTTGGCCCTCTCTGCTTTCCTGCGGACTCCATCCTCAAAAGCACCTGTTTCGCTTTCGGCAGCCTCCGGAGCAAAAAAGACACACGTCCAGCTTTTGCTGCCACAGCAAAGGTGCCAGCGGGGAAAAGTGATGCTGGTCCTCATTGCCTCCTGGAACCTCTTCAAATGCCACAGACAATTTGGCCCTCTCTGCTTTCCTGCGGACTCCATCCTCAAAAGCACCTGTTTTTGCTTTCGGAAACCTCAGGAGCAAAAAAGACAAACGTCCAGGTTTTCCTGCCACAGCAAAGGTGCCAGCGGGCAAAAGTAATGCTGGTTCTCACTGCCTCCTGGAACCTGTTCAAATGCCACAGACAATTTGGCCCTCTCTGCTTTCCTGCGGACTCCATCCTCAAAAGCACCTGTTTTCGCTTTCGGCAACCTCAGGAGCAAAAAAGACAAACGTCCAGGTTTTCCTGCCACAGCAAAGGTGCCAGCGGGCAAAAGTAATGCTGGTTCTCACTGCCTCCTGGAACCCTTTCAAATGCCCCAGACAATTTGGCCCTCTCTGCTTTCCTGCGGACTCCATCCTCAAAAGCACCTGTTTTCGCTTTCGGCAACCTCCGGAGCAAAAAAGACAAATGTCCAGCTTTTGCTGCCACAGCAAAGGTGCCAGCGGGCAAAAGTAATGCTGGTTCTAACTGCCTCCTGGAACTCTTTCAAATGCCCCAGACAATTTGGCCCTCTCTGCTTTCCTGCGGACTGCATCCTCAAAAGCACCTGTTTTCGCTTTCGGTAGCCTCCGGAGCAAAAAAGACAAACGTCCAGCTTTTGCTGCCACAGCAAAGGTGCCAGCGGGGAAAAGTAATGCTGGTTCTCACTGCCTCCTGGAACTCTTTCAAATGCCCCAGACCATTTGGCCCTCTCTGCTTTCCTGCGGACTCCATCCTCAAAAGCACCTGTTTTCGCTTTCGGCAACCTCAGGAGCAAAAAAGACAAACGTCCAGGTTTTCCTGCCACAGCAAAGGTGCCAGCGGGGAAAAGTAATGCTGGTTCTCACTGCCTCCTGGAACCTCTTCAAATGCCCCAGACTATTTGGCCCTCTCTGCTTTCCTGCGGACTCCATCCTCAAAAGCACCTGTTTTCACTTTCGGCAGCCTCCGGAGCAAAAAAAACAAACGTCCAGCTTTTGCTGCCACAGCAAAGGTGCCAGCGGGCAAAAGTGATGCTGGTCCTCATTGCCTCCTGGAACCTCTTCAAATGCCACAGACAATTTGGCACTCTCTGCTTTCCTGCGGACTCCATCCTCAAAAGCACCTGTTTTCGCTTTCGGCAACCTCAGGAGCAAAAAAGACAAACGTCCAGGTTTTGCTGCCACAGCAAAGGTGCCAGCGGGGAAAAGTAATGCTGGTTCTCACTGCCTCCTGGAACCCTTTCAAATGCCCCAGACAATTTGGCCCTCTCTGCTTTCCTGCGGACTCCATCCTCAAAAGCACCTGTTTCGCTTTCGGCAGCCTCCGGAGCAAAAAAGACAAACGTCCAGGTTTTCCTGCCACAGCAAAGGTGCCAGCGGGCAAAAGTAATGCTGGTTCTCACTGCCTCCTGGAACCTGTTCAAATGCCACAGACAATTTGGCCCTCTCTGCTTTCCTGCGGACTCCATCCTCAAAAGCACCTGTTTTCGCTTTCGGCAACCTCAGGAGCAAAAAAGACAAACGTCCAGGTTTTCCTGCCACAGCAAAGGTGCCAGCGGGCAAAAGTAATGCTGGTTCTCACTGCCTCCTGGAACCTCTTCAAATGCCACAGACAATTTGGCCCTCTCTGCTTTCCTGCGGACTCCATCCTCAAAAGCACCTGTTTTCGCTTTCGGCAACCTCAGGAGCAAAAAAGACAAACGTCCAGGTTTTCCTGCCACAGCAAAGGTGCCAGCGGGCAAAAGTAATGCTGGTTCTCACTGCCTCCTGGAACCCTTTCAAATGCCCCAGACAATTTGGCCCTCTCTGCTTTCCTGCGGACTCCATCCTCAAAAGCACCTGTTTTCGCTTTCGGCAACCTCAGGAGCAAAAAAGACAAATGTCCAGGTTTTGCTGCCACAGCAAAGGTGCCAGCGGGCAAAAGTAATGCTGGTTCTAACTGCCTCCTGGAACTCTTTCAAATGCCCCAGACAATTTGGCCCTCTCTGCTTTCCTGCGGACTGCATCCTCAAAAGCACCTGTTTTCGCTTTCGGCAGCCTCCGGAGCAAAAAAGACAAACGTCCAGCTTTTGCTGCCACAGCAAAGGTGCCAGCCGGGAAAAGTAATGCTGGTTCTCACTGCCTCCTGGAACTCTTTCAAATGCCACAGACAATTTGGCCCTCTCTGCTTTCCTGCGGACTGCATCCTCAAAAGCACCTGTTTTCGCTTTCGGCAACCTCAGGAGCAAAAAAGACAAATGTCCAGGTTTTGCTGCCACAGCAAAGGTGCCAGCGGGGAAAAGTAATGCTGGTTCTCACTACCTCCTGGAACTCTTTCAAATGCCACAGACAATTTGGCCCTCTCTGCTTTCCTGCGGACTCCATCCTCAAAAGCACCTGTTTTCGCTTTCGGCAACCTCAGGAGCAAAAAAGACAAACGTCCAGCTTTTGCTGCCACAGCAAAGGTGCCATCGGGGAAAAGTAATGCTGGTCCCCATTGCCTCCTGGAACCTCTTCAAATGCCACAGACAATTTGGCCCTCTCTGCTTTCCTGCGGACTCCATCCTCAAAAGCACCTGTTTTCGCTTTCGGCAACCTCCAGAGCAAAAAAGACAAACGTCCAGCTTTTGCTGCCACAGCAAATGTGCCAGCGGGGAAAAGTAATGCTGGTCCTCATTGCCTCCTGGAACCTCTTCAAATGCCACAGACAATTTGGCCCTCTCTGCTTTCCTGCGGACTCCATCCTCAAAAGCACCTGTTTTCGCTTTCGGCAACCTCAGGAGCAAAAAAGACAAACGTCCAGGTTTTCCTGCCACAGCAAAGGTGCCAGCGGGGAAAAGTAATGCTGGTTCTCACTGCCTCCTGGAACCTCTTCTAAATGCCCCAGACTATTTGGCCCTCTCTGCTTTCCTGCGGACTCCATCCTCAAAAGCACCTGTTTTCACTTTCGGCAGCCTCCGGTGGTAAAAAGACAAACGTCCAGCTTTTGCTGCCACAGCAAAGGTGCCATCAGGGAAAAGTGATGCTGGTCCTCATTGCCTCCTGGAACCTCTTCAAATGCCACAGACAATTTGGCACTCTCTGCTTTCCTGCGGACTCCATCCTCAAAAGCACCTGTTTTCGCTTTCGGCAACCTCAGGAGCAAAAAAGACAAACGTCCAGGTTTTGCTGCCACAGCAAAGGTGCCAGCGGGGAAAAGTAATGCTGGTTCTCACTGCCTCCTGGAACCCTTTCAAATGCCCCAGACAATTTGGCCCTCTCTGCTTTCCTGCGGACTCCATCCTCAAAAGCACCTGTTTCGCTTTCGGCAGCCTCCGGAGCAAAAAAGACACACGTCCAGCTTTTGCTGCCACAGCAAAGGTGCCAGCGGGGAAAAGTGATGCTGGTCCTCATTGCCTCCTGGAACCTCTTCAAATGCCACAGACAATTTGGCCCTCTCTGCTTTCCTGCGGACTCCATCCTCAAAAGCACCTGTTTTTGCTTTCGGAAACCTCAGGAGCAAAAAAGACAAACGTCCAGGTTTTCCTGCCACAGCAAAGGTGCCAGCGGGCAAAAGTAATGCTGGTTCTCACTGCCTCCTGGAACCTGTTCAAATGCCACAGACAATTTGGCCCTCTCTGCTTTCCTGCGGACTCCATCCTCAAAAGCACCTGTTTTCGCTTTCGGCAACCTCAGGAGCAAAAAAGACAAACGTCCAGGTTTTCCTGCCACAGCAAAGGTGCCAGCGGGCAAAAGTAATGCTGGTTCTCACTGCCTCCTGGAACCCTTTCAAATGCCCCAGACAATTTGGCCCTCTCTGCTTTCCTGCGGACTCCATCCTCAAAAGCACCTGTTTTCGCTTTCGGCAACCTCCGGAGCAAAAAAGACAAATGTCCAGCTTTTGCTGCCACAGCAAAGGTGCCAGCGGGCAAAAGTAATGCTGGTTCTAACTGCCTCCTGGAACTCTTTCAAATGCCCCAGACAATTTGGCCCTCTCTGCTTTCCTGCGGACTGCATCCTCAAAAGCACCTGTTTTCGCTTTCGGTAGCCTCCGGAGCAAAAAAGACAAACGTCCAGCTTTTGCTGCCACAGCAAAGGTGCCAGCGGGGAAAAGTAATGCTGGTTCTCACTGCCTCCTGGAACTCTTTCAAATGCCCCAGACCATTTGGCCCTCTCTGCTTTCCTGCGGACTCCATCCTCAAAAGCACCTGTTTTCGCTTTCGGCAGCCTCCGGAGCAAAAAAGACAAACGTCCAGCTTTTGCTGCCACAGCAAAGGTGCCAGCGGGGAAAAGTAATGCTGGTCCTCATTGCCTCCTGGAACCTCTTCAAATGCCACAGACAATTTGGCCCTCTCTGCTTTCCTGCGGACTCCATCCTCAAAAGCACCTGTTTCGCTTTCGGCAGCCTCCGGAGCAAAAAAGACAAACGTCCAGCTTTTGCTGCCACAGCAAAGGTGCCAGCGGGGAAAAGTGATGCTGGTCCTCATTGCCTCCTGGAACCTCTTCAAATGCCACAGACAATTTGGCCCTCTCTGCTTTCCTGCGGACTCCATCCTCAAAAGCACCTGTTTTCGCTTTCGGCAACCTCAGGAGCAAAAAAGACAAACGTCCAGGTTTTCCTGCCACAGCAAAGGTGCCAGCGGGCAAAAGTAATGCTGGTTCTCACTGCCTCCTGGAACCTGTTCAAATGCCACAGACAATTTGGCCCTCTCTGCTTTCCTGCGGACTCCATCCTCAAAAGCACCTGTTTTCGCTCTCGGCAACCTCAGGAGCAAAAAAGACAAACGTCCAGGTTTTCCTGCCACAGCAAAGGTGCCAGCGGGCAAAAGTAATGCTGGTTCTCACTGCCTCCTGGAACCTGTTCAAATGCCACAGACAATTTGGCCCTCTCTGCTTTCCTGCGGACTCCATCCTCAAAAGCACCTGTTTTCGCTTTCGGCAACCTCAGGAGCAAAAAAGACAAACGTCCAGGTTTTCCTGCCACAGCAAAGGTGCCAGCGGGCAAAAGTAATGCTGGTTCTCACTGCCTCCTGGAACCCTTTCAAATGCCCCAGACAATTTGGCCCTCTCTGCTTTCCTGCGGACTCCATCCTCAAAAGCACCTGTTTTCGCTTTCGGCAGCCTCCGGAGCAAAAAAGACAAACGTCCAGCTTTTGCTGCCACAGCAAAGGTGCCATCCGGGAAAAGTAATGCTGGTTCTCACTGCCTCCTGGAACTCTTTCAAATGCCACAGACAATTTGGCCCTCTCTGCTTTCCTGCGGACTCCATCCTCAAAAGCACCTGTTTTCGCTTTCGGCAGCCTCCGGAGCAAAAAAGACAAACGTCCAGGTTTTGCTGCCACAGCAAAGGTGCCAGCGGGCAAAAGTAATGCTGGTTCTAACTGCCTCCTGGAACTCTTTCAAATGCCCCAGAAAATTTGGCCCTCTCTGCTTTCCTGCGGACTCCATCCTCAAAAGCACCTGTTTTCGCTTTCGGCAACCTCAGGAGCAAAAAAGAAAAACGTCCAGCTTTTGCTGCCACAGCAAAGGTGCCAGCGGGGAAAAGTAATGCTGGTCCTCATTGCCTCCTGGAACCTCTTCAAATGCCACAGACAATTTGGCCCTCTCTGCTTTCCTGCGGACTCCATCCTCAAAAGCACCTGTTTTCGCTTTCGGCAACCTCAGGAGCAAAAAAGACAAACGTCCAGGTTTTCCTGCCACAGCAAAGGTGCCAGCGGGGAAAAGTAATGCTGGTTCTCACTGCCTCCTGGAACCTCTTCAAATGCCCCAGACTATTTGGCCCTCTCTGCTTTCCTGCGGACTCCATCCTCAAAAGCACCTGTTTTCACTTTCGGCAGCCTCCGGAGCAAAAAAAACAAACGTCCAGCTTTTGCTGCCACAGCAAAGGTGCCATCAGGGAAAAGTGATGCTGGTCCTCATTGCCTCCTGGAACCTCTTCAAATGCCACAGACAATTTGGCACTCTCTGCTTTCCTGCGGACTCCATCCTCAAAAGCACCTGTTTTCGCTTTCGGCAACCTCAGGAGCAAAAAAGACAAACGTCCAGGTTTTCCTGCCACAGCAAAGGTGCCAGCGGGCAAAAGTAATGCTGGTTCTCACTGCCTCCTGGAACCCTTTCAAATGCCCCAGACAATTTGGCCCTCTCTGCTTTCCTGCGGACTCCATCCTCAAAAGCACCTGTTTCGCTTTCGGCAGCCTCCGGAGCAAAAAAGACACACGTCCAGCTTTTGCTGCCACAGCAAAGGTGCCAGCGGGGAAAAGTGATGCTGGTCCTCACTGCCTCCTGGAACCCTTTCAAATGCCCCAGACAATTTGGCCCTCTCTGCTTTCCTGCGGACTCCATCCTCAAAAGCACCTGTTTTCGCTTTCGGCAACCTCAGGAGCAAAAAAGACAAATGTCCAGGTTTTGCTGCCACAGCAAAGGTGCCAGCGGGCAAAAGTAATGCTGGTTCTAACTGCCTCCTGGAACTCTTTCAAATGCCCCAGACAATTTGGCCCTCTCTGCTTTCCTGCGGACTGCATCCTCAAAAGCACCTGTTTTCGCTTTCGGCAGCCTCCGGAGCAAAAAAGACAAACGTCCAGCTTTTGCTGCCACAGCAAAGGTGCCAGCCGGGAAAAGTAATGCTGGTTCTCACTGCCTCCTGGAACTCTTTCAAATGCCACAGACAATTTGGCCCTCTCTGCTTTCCTGCGGACTGCATCCTCAAAAGCACCTGTTTTCGCTTTCGGCAACCTCAGGAGCAAAAAAGACAAATGTCCAGGTTTTGCTGCCACAGCAAAGGTGCCAGCGGGGAAAAGTAATGCTGGTTCTCACTACCTCCTGGAACTCTTTCAAATGCCACAGACAATTTGGCCCTCTCTGCTTTCCTGCGGACTCCATCCTCAAAAGCACCTGTTTTCGCTTTCGGCAACCTCAGGAGCAAAAAAGACAAACGTCCAGCTTTTGCTGCCACAGCAAAGGTGCCATCGGGGAAAAGTAATGCTGGTCCCCATTGCCTCCTGGAACCTCTTCAAATGCCACAGACAATTTGGCCCTCTCTGCTTTCCTGCGGACTCCATCCTCAAAAGCACCTGTTTTCGCTTTCGGCAACCTCCAGAGCAAAAAAGACAAACGTCCAGCTTTTGCTGCCACAGCAAAGGTGCCAGCGGGGAAAAGTAATGCTGGTCCTCATTGCCTCCTGGAACCTCTTCAAATGCCACAGACAATTTGGCCCTCTCTGCTTTCCTGCGGACTCCATCCTCAAAAGCACCTGTTTTCGCTTTCGGCAACCTCAGGAGCAAAAAAGACAAACGTCCAGGTTTTCCTGCCACAGCAAAGGTGCCAGCGGGGAAAAGTAATGCTGGTTCTCACTGCCTCCTGGAACCTCTTCTAAATGCCCCAGACTATTTGGCCCTCTCTGCTTTCCTGCGGACTCCATCCTCAAAAGCACCTGTTTTCACTTTCGGCAGCCTCCGGTGGTAAAAAGACAAACGTCCAGCTTTTGCTGCCACAGCAAAGGTGCCATCAGGGAAAAGTGATGCTGGTCCTCATTGCCTCCTGGAACCTCTTCAAATGCCACAGACAATTTGGCACTCTCTGCTTTCCTGCGGACTCCATCCTCAAAAGCACCTGTTTTCGCTTTCGGCAACCTCAGGAGCAAAAAAGACAAACGTCCAGGTTTTGCTGCCACAGCAAAGGTGCCAGCGGGGAAAAGTAATGCTGGTTCTCACTGCCTCCTGGAACCCTTTCAAATGCCCCAGACAATTTGGCCCTCTCTGCTTTCCTGCGGACTCCATCCTCAAAAGCACCTGTTTCGCTTTCGGCAGCCTCCGGAGCAAAAAAGACACACGTCCAGCTTTTGCTGCCACAGCAAAGGTGCCAGCGGGGAAAAGTGATGCTGGTCCTCATTGCCTCCTGGAACCTCTTCAAATGCCACAGACAATTTGGCCCTCTCTGCTTTCCTGCGGACTCCATCCTCAAAAGCACCTGTTTTTGCTTTCGGAAACCTCAGGAGCAAAAAAGACAAACGTCCAGGTTTTCCTGCCACAGCAAAGGTGCCAGCGGGCAAAAGTAATGCTGGTTCTCACTGCCTCCTGGAACCTGTTCAAATGCCACAGACAATTTGGCCCTCTCTGCTTTCCTGCGGACTCCATCCTCAAAAGCACCTGTTTTCGCTTTCGGCAACCTCAGGAGCAAAAAAGACAAACGTCCAGGTTTTCCTGCCACAGCAAAGGTGCCAGCGGGCAAAAGTAATGCTGGTTCTCACTGCCTCCTGGAACCCTTTCAAATGCCCCAGACAATTTGGCCCTCTCTGCTTTCCTGCGGACTCCATCCTCAAAAGCACCTGTTTTCGCTTTCGGCAACCTCCGGAGCAAAAAAGACAAATGTCCAGCTTTTGCTGCCACAGCAAAGGTGCCAGCGGGCAAAAGTAATGCTGGTTCTAACTGCCTCCTGGAACTCTTTCAAATGCCCCAGACAATTTGGCCCTCTCTGCTTTCCTGCGGACTGCATCCTCAAAAGCACCTGTTTTCGCTTTCGGTAGCCTCCGGAGCAAAAAAGACAAACGTCCAGCTTTTGCTGCCACAGCAAAGGTGCCAGCGGGGAAAAGTAATGCTGGTTCTCACTGCCTCCTGGAACTCTTTCAAATGCCCCAGACCATTTGGCCCTCTCTGCTTTCCTGCGGACTCCATCCTCAAAAGCACCTGTTTTCGCTTTCGGCAGCCTCCGGAGCAAAAAAGACAAACGTCCAGCTTTTGCTGCCACAGCAAAGGTGCCAGCGGGGAAAAGTAATGCTGGTCCTCATTGCCTCCTGGAACCTCTTCAAATGCCACAGACAATTTGGCCCTCTCTGCTTTCCTGCGGACTCCATCCTCAAAAGCACCTGTTTCGCTTTCGGCAGCCTCCGGAGCAAAAAAGACAAACGTCCAGCTTTTGCTGCCACAGCAAAGGTGCCAGCGGGGAAAAGTGATGCTGGTCCTCATTGCCTCCTGGAACCTCTTCAAATGCCACAGACAATTTGGCCCTCTCTGCTTTCCTGCGGACTCCATCCTCAAAAGCACCTGTTTTCGCTTTCGGCAACCTCAGGAGCAAAAAAGACAAACGTCCAGGTTTTCCTGCCACAGCAAAGGTGCCAGCGGGCAAAAGTAATGCTGGTTCTCACTGCCTCCTGGAACCTGTTCAAATGCCACAGACAATTTGGCCCTCTCTGCTTTCCTGCGGACTCCATCCTCAAAAGCACCTGTTTTCGCTCTCGGCAACCTCAGGAGCAAAAAAGACAAACGTCCAGGTTTTCCTGCCACAGCAAAGGTGCCAGCGGGCAAAAGTAATGCTGGTTCTCACTGCCTCCTGGAACCTGTTCAAATGCCACAGACAATTTGGCCCTCTCTGCTTTCCTGCGGACTCCATCCTCAAAAGCACCTGTTTTCGCTTTCGGCAACCTCAGGAGCAAAAAAGACAAACGTCCAGGTTTTGCTGCCACAGCAAAGGTGCCAGCGGGCAAAAGTAATGCTGGTTCTCACTGCCTCCTGGAACCCTTTCAAATGCCCCAGACAATTTGGCCCTCTCTGCTTTCCTGCGGACTCCATCCTCAAAAGCACCTGTTTTCGCTTTCGGCAGCCTCCGGAGCAAAAAAGACAAACGTCCAGCTTTTGCTGCCACAGCAAAGGTGCCATCCGGGAAAAGTAATGCTGGTTCTCACTGCCTCCTGGAACTCTTTCAAGTGCCACAGACAATTTGGCCCTCTCTGCTTTCCTGCGGACTCCATCCTCAAAAGCACCTGTTTTCGCTTTCGGCAGCCTCCGGAGCAAAAAAGACAAACGTCCAGGTTTTGCTGCCACAGCAAAGGTGCCAGCGGGCAAAAGTAATGCTGGTTCTAACTGCCTCCTGGAACTCTTTCAAATGCCCCAGAAAATTTGGCCCTCTCTGCTTTCCTGCGGACTGCATCCTCAAAAGCACCTGTTTTCGCTTTCGGCAGCCTCCGGAGCAAAAAAGACAAACGTCCAGCTTTTGCTGCCACAGCAAAGGTGCCAGCCGGGAAAAGTAATGCTGGTTCTCACTGCCTCCTGGAACTCTTTCAAATGCCACAGACAATTTGGCCCTCTCTGCTTTCCTGCGGACTGCATCCTCAAAAGCACCTGTTTTCACTTTCGGCAACCTCAGGAGCAAAAAAGACAAATGTCCAGGTTTTGCTGCCACAGCAAAGGTGCCAGCGGGGAAAAGTAATGCTGGTTCTCACTACCTCCTGGAACTCTTTCAAATGCCACAGACAATTTGGCCCTCTCTGCTTTCCTGCGGACTCCATCCTCAAAAGCACCTGTTTTCGCTTTCGGCAACCTCAGGAGCAAAAAAGAAAAACGTCCAGCTTTTGCTGCCACAGCAAAGGTGCCAGCGGGGAAAAGTAATGCTGGTCCTCATTGCCTCCTGGAACCTCTTCAAATTCCACAGACAATTTGGCCCTCTCTGCTTTCCTGCGGACTCCATCCTCAAAAGCACCTGTTTTCGCTTTCGGCAACCTCAGGAGCAAAAAAGACAAACGTCCAGGTTTTCCTGCCACAGCAAAGGTGCCAGCGGGGAAAAGTAATGCTGGTTCTCACTGCCTCCTGGAACCTCTTCAAATGCCCCAGACTATTTGGCCCTCTCTGCTTTCCTGCGGACTCCATCCTCAAAAGCACCTGTTTTCACTTTCGGCAGCCTCCGGAGCAAAAAAAACAAACGTCCAGCTTTTGCTGCCACAGCAAAGGTGCCATCAGGGAAAAGTGATGCTGGTCCTCATTGCCTCCTGGAACCTCTTCAAATGCCACAGACAATTTGGCACTCTCTGCTTTCCTGCGGACTCCATCCTCAAAAGCACCTGTTTTCGCTTTCGGCAACCTCAGGAGCAAAAAAGACAAACGTCCAGGTTTTCCTGCCACAGCAAAGGTGCCAGCGGGCAAAAGTAATGCTGGTTCTCACTGCCTCCTGGAACCCTTTCAAATGCCCCAGACAATTTGGCCCTCTCTGCTTTCCTGCGGACTCCATCCTCAAAAGCACCTGTTTCGCTTTCGGCAGCCTCCGGAGCAAAAAAGACACACGTCCAGCTTTTGCTGCCACAGCAAAGGTGCCAGCGGGGAAAAGTGATGCTGGTCCTCACTGCCTCCTGGAACCTCTTCAAATGCCACAGACAATTTGGCCCTCTCTGCTTTCCTGCGGACTCCATCCTCAAAAGCACCTGTTTTTGCTTTCGGAAACCTCAGGAGCAAAAAAGACAAACGTCCAGGTTTTCCTGCCACAGCAAAGGTGCCAGCGGGCAAAAGTAATGCTGGTTCTCACTGCCTCCTGGAACCTGTTCAAATGCCACAGACAATTTGGCCCTCTCTGCTTTCCTGCGGACTCCATCCTCAAAAGCACCTGTTTTCGCTTTCGGCAACCTCAGGAGCAAAAAAGACAAACGTCCAGGTTTTCCTGCCACAGCAAAGGTGCCAGCGGGCAAAAGTAATGCTGGTTCTCACTGCCTCCTGGAACCCTTTCAAATGCCCCAGACAATTTGGCCCTCTCTGCTTTCCTGCGGACTCCATCCTCAAAAGCACCTGTTTTCGCTTTCGGCAGCCTCCGGAGCAAAAAAGACAAACGTCCAGCTTTTGCTGCCACAGCAAAGGTGCCAGCCGGGAAAAGTAATGCTGGTTCTCACTGCCTCCTGGAACTCTTTCAAATGCCACAGACAATTTGGCCCTCTCTGCTTTCCTGCGGACTCCATCCTCAAAAGCACCTGTTTTCGCTTTCGGCAACCTCCGGAGCAAAAAAGACAAATGTCCAGCTTTTGCTGCCACAGCAAAGGTGCCAGCGGGCAAAAGTAATGCTGGTTCTAACTGCCTCCTGGAACTCTTTCAAATGCCCCAGACAATTTGGCCCTCTCTGCTTTCCTGCGGACTCCATCCTCAAAAGCACCTGTTTTCGCTTTCGGCAACCTCAGGAGCAAAAAAGACAAACGTCCAGGTTTTCCTGCCACAGCAAAGGTGCCAGCGGGCAAAAGTAATGCTGGTTCTCACTGCCTCCTGGAACCCTTTCAAATGCCCCAGACAATTTGGCCCTCTCTGCTTTCCTGCGGACTCCATCCTCAAAAGCACCTGTTTTCGCTTTCGGCAGCCTCCGGAGCAAAAAAGACAAACGTCCAGCTTTTGCTGCCACAGCAAAGGTGCCATCCGGGAAAAGTAATGCTGGTTCTCACTACCTCCTGGAACTCTTTCAAATGCCACAGACAATTTGGCCCTCTCTGCTTTCCTGCGGACTCCATCCTCAAAAGCACCTGTTTTCGCTTTCAGCAGCCTCCGGAGCAAAAAAGACAAACGTCCAGGTTTTGCTGCCACAGCAAAGGTGCCAGCGGGCAAAAGTAATGCTGGTTCTAACTGCCTCCTGGAACTCTTTCAAATGCCCCAGACAATTTGGCCCTCTCTGCTTTCCTGCGGACTGCATCCTCAAAAGCACCTGTTTTCGCTTTCGGCAGCCTCCGGAGCAAAAAAGACAAACGTCCAGCTTTTGCTGCCACAGCAAAGGTGCCAGCGGGGAAAAGTAATGCTGGTTCTCACTGCCTCCTGGAACTCTTTCAAATGCCACAGACAATTTGGCCCTCTCTGCTTTCCTGCGGACTGCATCCTCAAAAGCACCTGTTTTCGCTTTCGGCAACCTCAGGAGCAAAAAAGACAAATGTCCAGGTTTTGCTGCCACAGCAAAGGTGCCAGCGGGCAAAAGTAATGCTGGTTCTCACTACCTCCTGGAACTCTTTCAAATGCCACAGACAATTTGGCCCTCTCTGCTTTCCTTCGGACTCCATCCTCAAAAGCACCTGTTTTCGCTTTAGGCAACCTCAGGAGCAAAAATGACAAACGTCCAGCTTTTGCTGCCACAGCAAAGGTGCCAGCGGGGAAAAGTAATGCTGGTCCCCATTGCCTCCTGGAACCTCTTCAAATGCCACAGACAATTTGGCCCTCTCTGCTTTCCTGCGGACTCCATCCTCAAAAGCACCTGTTTTCGCTTTCGGCAACCTCCAGAGCAAAAAAGACAAACGTCCAGCTTTTGCTGCCACAGCAAAGGTGCCAGCGGGGAAAAGTAATGCTGGTCCTCATTGCCTCCTGGAACCTCTTCAAATGCCACAGACAATTTGGCCCTCTCTGCTTTCCTGCGGACTCCATCCTCAAAAGCACCTGTTTTCGCTTTCGGCAACCTCAGGAGCAAAAAAGACAAACGTCCAGGTTTTCCTGCCACAGCAAAGGTGCCAGCGGGCAAAAGTAATGCTGGTTCTCACTGCCTCCTGGAACACTTTCAAATGCCACAGACAATTTGGCCCTCTCTGCTTTCCTGCGGACTCCATCCTCAAAAGCACCTGTTTTCGCTTTCGGCAACCTTCGGAGCAAAAAAGACAAACGTCCAGGTTTTCCTGCCACAACAAAGGTGCCAGCCGGGAAAAGTAATGCTGGTTCTCACTGCCTCCTGGACTCCTTTCAAATGCCCCAGACAATTTGGCCCTCTCTGCTTTCCTGCGGACTGCATCCTCAAAAGCACCTGTTTTCGCTTTCGGCAACCTCAGGAGCAAAAAAGACAAATGTCCAGGTTTTGCTGCCACAGCAAAGGTGCCAGCGGGCAAAAGTAATGCTGGTTCTCACTACCTCCTGGAACTCTTTCAAATGCCACAGACAATTTGGCCCTCTCTGCTTTCCTTCGGACTCCATCCTCAAAAGCACCTGTTTTCGCTTTAGGCAACCTCAGGAGCAAAAATGACAAACGTCCAGCTTTTGCTGCCACAGCAAAGGTGCCAGCGGGGAAAAGTAATGCTGGTCCCCATTGCCTCCTGGAACCTCTTCAAATGCCACAGACAATTTGGCCCTCTCTGCTTTCCTGCGGACTCCATCCTCAAAAGCACCTGTTTTCGCTTTCGGCAACCTCCAGAGCAAAAAAGACAAACGTCCAGCTTTTGCTGCCACAGCAAAGGTGCCAGCGGGGAAAAGTAATGCTGGTCCTCATTGCCTCCTGGAACCTCTTCAAATGCCACAGACAATTTGGCCCTCTCTGCTTTCCTGCGGACTCCATCCTCAAAAGCACCTGTTTTCGCTTTCGGCAACCTCAGGAGCAAAAAAGACAAACGTCCAGGTTTTCCTGCCACAGCAAAGGTGCCAGCGGGCAAAAGTAATGCTGGTTCTCACTGCCTCCTGGAACACTTTCAAATGCCACAGACAATTTGGCCCTCTCTGCTTTCCTGCGGACTCCATCCTCAAAAGCACCTGTTTTCGCTTTCGGCAACCTTCGGAGCAAAAAAGACAAACGTCCAGGTTTTCCTGCCACAACAAAGGTGCCAGCCGGGAAAAGTAATGCTGGTTCTCACTGCCTCCTGGACTCCTTTCAAATGCCCCAGACAATTTGGCCCTCTCTGCTTTCCTGCGGACTCTATCCTCAAAAGCGCCTTTTTTCACTTTCGGCGCCCTCCGGTGGTAAAAAGACAAACGTCCAGCTTTTGCTGCCACAGCAAAGGTGCCATCGGGGAAAAGTAATGCTGGTCCTCATTGCCTCCTGGAACCTGTTCAAATGCCACAGACAATTTGGCCCTCTCTGCTTTTCTGCGGACTCCATCCTCAAAAGCACCTGTTTTCGCTTTCGGCAGCCTCCAGAGCAAAAAAGACAAACATCCAGCTTTTGCTGCCACAGCAAAGGTGCCAGCGGGGAAAAGTAATGCTGGTTCTCATTGCCTCCTGGAACCTCTTCAAATGCCCCAGACAATTTGGCCCTCTCTGTTTCCTGCGGACTCCATCCTCAAAAGCACCTGTTTTCGCTTTCGGCAACCTCCGGAGCAAAAAAGACAAACGTCCAGCTTTTGCTGCCACAGCAAAGGTGCCAGCCGGGAAAAGTAATGCTGGTTCTCATTGCCTCCTGGAACTCTTTCAAATGCCCCAGACAATTTGGCCCTCTCTGCTTTCCTGCGGACTCCATCCTCAAAAGCACCTGTTTTCGCTTTCGGCAGCCTCCAGAGCAAAAAAGACAAACGTCCAGCTTTTGCTGCCACAGCAAAGGTGCCAGCGGGGAAAAGTAATGCTGGTCCTCATTGCCTCCTGGAACCTCTTCAAATGCCACAGACAATTTGGCCCTCTCTGCTTTCCTGCGGACTCCATCCTCAAAAGCACCTGTTTTCGCTTTCGGCAACCTCAGGAGCAAAAAAGACAAACGTCCAGCTTTTGCTGCCACAGCAAAGGTGCCAGCTAGGAAAAGTAATGCTGGTCCTCATTGCCTCCTGGAACCTCTTCAAATGCCACAGACAATTTGGCCCTCTCTGCTTTCCTGCGGACTCCATCCTCAAAAGCACCTGTTTTCGCTTTCGGCAACCTCAGGAGCAAAAAAGAGAAACGTCCAGGTTTTCCTGCCACAGCAAAGGTGCCAGCGGGGAAAAGTAATGCTGGTTCTCACTGCCTCCTGGAACCCTTTCAAATGCCACAGACAATTTGGCCCTCTCTGCTTTCCTGCGGACTCCATCCTCAAAAGCACCTGTTTTCGCTTTCGGAAACCTCCAGAGCAAAAAAGACAAACGTCCAGCTTTTGCTGCCACAGCAAAGGTGCCAGCCGGGAAAAGTAATGCTGGTTCTCACTACCTCCTGGAACTCTTTCAAATGCCACAGACCATTTGGCCCTCTCTGCTTTCCTGCGGACTCCATCCTCAAAAGCACCTGTTTTCGCTTTAGGCAACCTCAGGAGCAAAAAAGAAAAACGTCCAGCTTTTGCTGCCACAGCAAAGGTGCCAGCGGGGAAAAGTAATGCTGGTCCCCATTGCCTCCTGGAACCTCTTCAAATGCCACAGACAATTTGGCCCTCTCTGCTTTCCTGCGGACTCCATCCTCAAAAGCACCTGTTTTCGCTTTCGGCAACCTCCAGAGCAAAAAAGACAAACGTCCAGGTTTTGCTGCCACAGCAAAGGTGCCAGCGGGCAAAAGTTATGCTGGTCCTCATTGCCTCCTGGAACCTCTTCAAATGCCACAGACAATTTGGCCCTCTCTGCTTTCCTGCGGACTCCATCCTCAAAAGCACCTGTTTTCGCTTTCGGCAACCTCAGGAGCAAAAAAGACAAACGTCCAGGTTTTGCTGCCACAGCAAAGGTGCCAGCCGGGAAAAGTAATGCTGGTTCTCACTGCCTCCTGGAACTCTTTCAAATGCCCCAGACAATTTGGCCCTCTCTGCTTTCCTGCGGACTCCATCCTCAAAAGCACCTGTTTTCGCTTTCGGCATCCTCCAGAGCAAAAAAGACAAACGTCCAATTTTGCAGCCACAGCAAAGGTGCCAGCGGCGAAAAGTAATGCTGGTTCTCACTGCCTCCTGGAACCCCTTCAAATGCCCCAGACCATTTGGCCCTCTCTGCTTTCCTGCGGACTCTATCCTCAAAAGCGCCTTTTTTCACTTTCGTCGCCCTCCGGTGGTAAAAAGACAAACGTCCAGCTTTTGCTGCCACAGCAAAGGTGCCATCGGGGAAAAGTAATGCTGGTCCTCCTCATTGCCTCCTGGAACCTCTTCAAATGCCACAGACAATTTGGCCCTCTCTGCTTTTCTGCGGACTCCATCCTCAAAAGCACCTGTTTTCGCTTTCGGCAGCCTCCAGAGCAAAAAAGACAAACGTCCAGCTTTTGCTGCCACAGCAAAGGTGGCAGCCGGGAAAACTAATGCTGGTTCTCACTGCCTCCTGGAACCTCTTCAAATGCCCCAGACAATTTGGCCCTCTCTGCTTTCCTGCGGACTCCATCCTCAAAAGCACCTGTTTTCGCTTTCGGCAACCTCCGGAGCAAAAAAGACAAACGTCCAGGTTTTGCTGCCACAGCAAAGGTGCCAGTCGGCAAAAGTTATGCTGGTCCTCATTGCCTCCTGGAACCTCTTCAAATGCCACAGACAATTTGGCCCTCTCTGCTTTCCTGCGGACTCCATCCTCAAAAGCACCTGTTTTCGCTTTCGGCAACCTCCGGAGCAAAAAAGACAAACGTCCAGGTTTTCCTGCCACAGCAAAGGTGCCATCAGGCAAAAGTAATGCTGGTTCTCACTGCCTCCTGGAACCCTTTCAAATGCCCCAGACAATTTGGCCCTCTCTGCTTTCCTGCGGACTCCATCCTCAAAAGCACCTGTTTTCGCTTTCGGCAGCCTCCAGAGCAAAAAAGACAAACGTCCAGCTTTTGCTGCCACAGCAAAGGTGCCAGCGGGGAAAAGTGATGCTGGTCCTCATTGCCTCCTGGAACCTCTTCAAATGCCACAGACAATTTGGCCCTCTCTGCTTTCCTGCGGACTCCATCCTCAAAAGCACCTGTTTTCGCTTTCGGCAACCTCAGGAGCAAAAAAGACAAACGTCCAGCTTTTGCTGCCACAGCAAAGGTGCCAGCGGGCAAAAGTAATGCTGGTCCTCATTGCCTCCTGGAACCTCTTCAAAAGCCACAGACAATTTGGCCCTCTCTGCTTTCCTGCGGACTCCATCCTCAAAAGCACCTGTTTTCGCTTTCTGCAACCTCCGGAGCAAAAAAGACAAACGTCCAGGTTTTGCTGCCACAGCAAAGGTGCCAGCCAGGAAAAGTAATGCTGGTTCTCACTGCCTCCTGGAACTCTTTCAAATGCCACAGACAATTTGGCCCTCTCTGCTTTCCTGCGGACTCCATCCTCAAAAGCACCTGTTTTCGCTTTCGGCAGCCTCCGGAGCAAAAAAGACAAACGTCCAGGTTTTGCTGCCACAGCAAAGGTGCCAGCGGGGAAAAGTAATGCTGGTTCTCACTGCCTCCTGGAACTCTTTCAAATGCCACAGACAATTTGGCCCTCTCTGCTTTCCTGCGGACTGCATCCTCAAAAGCACCTGTTTTCGCTTTCGGCAGCCTCCGGAGCAAAAAAGACAAACGTCCAGCTTTTGCTGCCACAGCAAAGGTGCCAGCCGGGAAAAGTAATGCTGGTTCTCACTGCCTCCTGGAACTCTTTCAAATGCCACAGACAATTTGGCCCTCTCTGCTTTCCTGCGGACTGCATCCTCAAAAGCACCTGTTTTCGCTTTCGGCAGCCTCAGGAGCAAAAAAGACAAATGTCCAGGTTTTGCTGCCACAGCAAAGGTGCCAGCGGGGAAAAGTAATGCTGGTTCTCACTACCTCCTGGAACTCTTTCAAATGCCACAGACAATTTGGCCCTCTCTGCTTTCCTGCGGACTCCATCCTCAAAAGCACCTGTTTTCGCTTTAGGCAACCTCAGGAGCAAAAAAGACAAACGTCCAGCTTTTGCTGCCACAGCAAAGGTGCCATCGGGGAAAAGTAATGCTGGTCCCCATTGCCTCCTGGAACCTCTTCAAATGCCACAGACAATTTGGCCCTCTCTGCTTTCCTGCGGACTCCATCCTCAAAAGCACCTGTTTTCGCTTTCGGCAACCTCCAGAGCAAAAAAGACAAACGTCCAGCTTTTGCTGCCACAGCAAAGGTGCCAGCGGGGAAAAGTAATGCTGGTCCTCATTGCCTCCTGGAACCTCTTCAAATGCCACAGACAATTTGGCCCTCTCTGCTTTCCTGCGGACTCCATCCTCAAAAGCACCTGTTTTCGCTTTCGGCAACCTCAGGAGCAAAAAAGACAAACGTCCAGGTTTTCCTGCCACAGCAAAGGTGCCAGCGGGCAAAAGTAATGCTGGTTCTCACTGCCTCCTGGAACACTTTCAAATGCCCCAGACAATTTGGCCCTCTCTGCTTTCCTGCGGACTCCATCCTCAAAAGCACCTGTTTTCGCTTTCGGCAACCTCCGGAGCAAAAAAGACAAACGTCCAGGTTTTGCTGCCACAACAAAGGTGCCAGCCGGGAAAAGTAATGCTGGTTCTCACTGCCTCCTGGAACTCTTTCAAATGCCCCAGACAATTTGGCCCTCTCTGCTTTCCTGCGGACTCCATCCTCAAAAGAACCTGTTTTCGCTTTCGGCATCCTCCAGAGCAAAAAAGACAAACGTCCAATTTTCCAGCCACAGCAAAGGTGCCAGCGGCGAAAAGTAATGCTGGTTCTCACTGCCTCCTGGAACCCCTTCAAATGCCCCAGACCATTTGGCCCTCTCTGCTTTCCTGCGGACTCTATCCTCAAAAGCGCCTTTTTTCACTTTCGGCGCCCTCCGGTGGTAAAAAGACAAACGTCCAGCTTTTGCTGCCACAGCAAAGGTGCCATCGGGGAAAAGTAATGCTGGTCCTCATTGCCTCCTGGAACCTCTTCAAATGCCACAGACAATTTGGCCCTCTCTGCTTTTCTGCGGACTCCATCCTCAAAAGCACCTGTTTTCGCTTTCGGCAGCCTCCAGAGCAAAAAAGACAAACGTCCAGCTTTTGCTGCCACAGCAAAGGTGCCAGCGGGGAAAAGTAATGCTGGTTCTCATTGCCTCCTGGAACCTCTTCAAATGCCCCAGACAATTTGGCCCTCTCTGCTTTCCTGCGGACTCCATCCTCAAAAGCACCTGTTTTCGCTTTCGGCAACCTCCGGAGCAAAAAAGACAAACGTCCAGCTTTTGCTGCCACAGCAAAGGTGCCAGCGGGGAAAAGTAATGCTGGTTCTCACTACCTCCTGGAACTCTTTCAAATGCCACAGACAATTTGGCCCTCTCTGCTTTCCTGCGGACTCCATCCTCAAAAGCACCTGTTTTCGCTTTAGGCAACCTCAGGAGCAAAAAAGACAAACGTCCAGCTTTTGCTGCCACAGCAAAGGTGCCATCGGGGAAAAGTAATGCTGGTTCTCACTGCCTCCTGGAACCTCTTCAAATGCCACAGACAATTTGGCCCTCTCTGCTTTCCTGCGGACTCCATCCTCAAAAGCACCTGTTTTCGCTTTCGGCAACCTCCGGAGCAAAAAAGACAAACGTCCAGGTTTTGCTGCCACAGCAAAGGTGCCAGCCGGGAAAAGTAATGCTGGTTCTCACTGCCTCCTGGAACTCTTTCAAATGCCCCAGACAATTTGGCCCTCTCTGCTTTCCTGCGGACTCCATCCTCAAAAGCACCTGTTTTCGCTTTCGGCAGCCTCCAGAGCAAAAAAGACAAACGTCCAGGTTTTGCTGCCACAGCAAAGGTGCCAGTCGGCAAAAGTTATGCTGGTCCTCATTGCCTCCTGGAACCTCTTCAAATGCCACAGACAATTTGGCCCTCTCTGCTTTCCTGCGGACTCCATCCTCAAAAGCACCTGTTTTCGCTTTCGGCAACCTCCGGAGCAAAAAAGACAAACGTCCAGGTTTTCCTGCCACAGCAAAGGTGCCATCAGGCAAAAGTAATGCTGGTTCTCACTGCCTCCTGGAACCCTTTCAAATGCCCCAGACAATTTGGCCCTCTCTGCTTTCCTGCGGACTCCATCCTCAAAAGCACCTGTTTTCGCTTTCGGCAGCCTCCAGAGCAAAAAAGGCAAACGTCCAGCTTTTGCTGCCACAGCAAAGGTGCCAGCGGGGAAAAGTGATGCTGGTCCTCATTGCCTCCTGGAACCTCTTCAAATGCCACAGACAATTTGGCCCTCTCTGCTTTCCTGCGGACTCCATCCTCAAAAGCACCTGTTTTCGCTTTCGGCAACCTCAGGAGCAAAAAAGACAAACGTCCAGCTTTTGCTGCCACAGCAAAGGTGCCAGCGGGCAAAAGTAATGCTGGTCCTCATTGCCTCCTGGAACCTCTTCAAAAGCCACAGACAATTTGGCCCTCTCTGCTTTCCTGCGGACTCCATCCTCAAAAGCACCTGTTTTCGCTTTCTGCAACCTCCGGAGCAAAAAAGACAAACGTCCAGGTTTTGCTTCCACAGCAAAGGTGCCAGCCAGGAAAAGTAATGCTGGTTCTCACTGCCTCCTGGAACTCTTTCAAATGCCACAGACAATTTGGCCCTCTCTGCTTTCCTGCGGACTCCATCCTCAAAAGCACCTGTTTTCGCTTTCGGCAGCCTCCGGAGCAAAAAAGACAAACGTCCAGGTTTTGCTGCCACAGCAAAGGTGCCAGCGGGGAAAAGTAATGCTGGTTCTCACTGCCTCCTGGAACTCTTTCAAATGCCACAGACAATTTGGCCCTCTCTGCTTTCCTGCGGACTGCATCCTCAAAAGCACCTGTTTTCGCTTTCGGCAGCCTCCGGAGCAAAAAAGACAAACGTCCAGCTTTTGCTGCCACAGCAAAGGTGCCAGCCGGGAAAAGTAATGCTGGTTCTCACTGCCTCCTGGAACTCTTTCAAATGCCACAGACAATTTGGCCCTCTCTGCTTTCCTGCGGACTGCATCCTCAAAAGCACCTGTTTTCGCTTTCGGCAGCCTCAGGAGCAAAAAAGACAAATGTCCAGGTTTTGCTGCCACAGCAAAGGTGCCAGCGGGGAAAAGTAATGCTGGTTCTCACTACCTCCTGGAACTCTTTCAAATGCCACAGACAATTTGGCCCTCTCTGCTTTCCTGCGGACTCCATCCTCAAAAGCACCTGTTTTCGCTTTAGGCAACCTCAGGAGCAAAAAAGACAAACGTCCAGCTTTTGCTGCCACAGCAAAGGTGCCATCGGGGAAAAGTAATGCTGGTCCCCATTGCCTCCTGGAACCTCTTCAAATGCCACAGACAATTTGGCCCTCTCTGCTTTCCTGCGGACTCCATCCTCAAAAGCACCTGTTTTCGCTTTCGGCAACCTCCAGAGCAAAAAAGACAAACGTCCAGCTTTTGCTGCCACAGCAAAGGTGCCAGCGGGGAAAAGTAATGCTGGTCCTCATTGCCTCCTGGAACCTCTTCAAATGCCACAGACAATTTGGCCCTCTCTGCTTTCCTGCGGACTCCATCCTCAAAAGCACCTGTTTTCGGTTTCGGCAACCTCAGGAGCAAAAAAGACAAACGTCCAGGTTTTCCTGCCACAGCAAAGGTGCCAGCGGGCAAAAGTAATGCTGGTTCTCACTGCCTCCTGGAACACTTTCAAATGCCACAGACAATTTGGCCCTCTCTGCTTTCCTGCGGACTCCATCCTCAAAAGCACCTGTTTTCGCTTTCGGCAACCTCCGGAGCAAAAAAGACAAACGTCCAGGTTTTGCTGCCACAACAAAGGTGCCAGCCGGGAAAAGTAATGCTGGTTCTCACTGCCTCCTGGAACTCTTTCAAATGCCCCAGACAATTTGGCCCTCTCTGCTTTCCTGCGGACTCCATCCTCAAAAGAACCTGTTTTCGCTTTCGGCATCCTCCAGAGCAAAAAAGACAAACGTCCAATTTTCCAGCCACAGCAAAGGTGCCAGCGGCGAAAAGTAATGCTGGTTCTCACTGCCTCCTGGAACCCCTTCAAATGCCCCAGACCATTTGGCCCTCTCTGCTTTCCTGCGGACTCTATCCTCAAAAGCGCCTTTTTTCACTTTCGGCGCCCTCCGGTGGTAAAAAGACAAACGTCCAGCTTTTGCTGCCACAGCAAAGGTGCCATCGGGGAAAAGTAATGCTGGTCCTCATTGCCTCCTGGAACCTCTTCAAATGCCACAGACAATTTGGCCCTCTCTGCTTTTCTGCGGACTCCATCCTCAAAAGCACCTGTTTTCGCTTTCGGCAGCCTCCAGAGCAAAAAAGACAAACGTCCAGCTTTTGCTGCCACAGCAAAGGTGCCAGCGGGGAAAAGTAATGCTGGTTCTCATTGCCTCCTGGAACCTCTTCAAATGCCCCAGACAATTTGGCCCTCTCTGCTTTCCTGCGGACTCCATCCTCAAAAGCACCTGTTTTCGCTTTCGGCAACCTCCGGAGCAAAAAAGACAAACGTCCAGCTTTTGCTGCCACAGCAAAGGTGCCAGCGGGGAAAAGTAATGCTGGTTCTCACTACCTCCTGGAACTCTTTCAAATGCCACAGACAATTTGGCCCTCTCTGCTTTCCTGCGGACTCCATCCTCAAAAGCACCTGTTTTCGCTTTCGGCAACCTCAGGAGCAAAAAAGACAAACGTCCAGGTTTTCCTGCCACAGCAAAGGTGCCAGCGGGCAAAAGTAATGCTGGTTCTCACTGCCTCCTGGAACACTTTCAAATGCCACAGACAATTTGGCCCTCTCTGCTTTCCTGCGGACTCCATCCTCAAAAGCACCTGTTTTCGCTTTCGGCAACCTCCGGAGCAAAAAAGACAAACGTCCAGGTTTTGCTGCCACAATAAAGGTGCCAGCCGGGAAAAGTAATGCTGGTTCTCACTGCCTCCTGGAACTCTTTCAAATGCCCCAGACAATTTGGCCCTCTCTGCTTTCCTGCGGACTCCATCTTCAAAAGAACCTGTTTTCGCTTTCGGCATCCTCCAGAGCAAAAAAGACAAACGTCCAATTTTCCAGCCACAGCAAAGGTGCCAGCGGCGAAAAGTAATGCTGGTTCTCACTGCCTCCTGGAACCCCTTCAAATGCCCCAGACCATTTGGCCCTCTCTGCTTTCCTGCGGACTCTATCCTCAAAAGCGCCTTTTTTCACTTTCGGCGCCCTCCGGTGGTAAAAAGACAAACGTCCAGCTTTTGCTGCCACAGCAAAGGTGCCATCGGGGAAAAGTAATGCTGGTCCTCATTGCCTCCTGGAACCTCTTCAAATGCCCCAGACAATTTGGCCCTCTCTGCTTTCCTGCGGACTCCATCCTCAAAAGCACCTGTTTTCGCTTTCGGCAACCTCCGGAGCAAAAAAGACAAACGTCCAGCTTTTGCTGCCACAGCAAAGGTGCCAGCCGGGAAAAGTAATGCTGGTTCTCACTGCCTCCTGGAACCCTTTCAAATGCCCCAGACAATTTGGCCCTCTCTGCTTTCCTGCGGACTCCATCCTCAAAAGCACCTGTTTTCGCTTTCGGCAACCTCAGGAGCAAAAAAGACAAACGTCCAGCTTTTGCTGCCACAGCAAAGGTGCCAGCTAGGAAAAGTAATGCTGGTCCTCATTGCCTCCTGGAACCTCTTCAAATGCCACAGACAATTTGGCACTCTCTGCTTTCCTGCAGACTCCATCCTCAAAAGCACCTGTTTTCGCTTTCGGCAACCTCCGGAGCAAAAAAGACAAACGTCCAGGTTTTCCTGCCACAGCAAAGGTGCCAGCGGGGAAAAGTAATGCTGGTTCTCACTGCCTCCTGGAACCCTTTCAAATGCCACAGACAATTTGGCCCTCTCTGCTTTCCTGCGGACTCCATCCTCAAAAGCACCTGTTTTCGCTTTCGGAAACCTCCAGAGCAAAAAAGACAAACGTCCAGCTTTTGCTGCCACAGCAAAGGTGCCAGCCGGGAAAAGTAATGCTGGTTCTCACTACCTCCTGGAACTCTTTCAAATGCCACAGACCATTTGGCCCTCTCTGCTTTCCTGCGGACTCCATCCTCAAAAGCACCTGTTTTCGCTTTAGGCAACCTCAGGAGCAAAAAAGACAAACGTCCAGGTTTTCCTGCCACAGCAAAGGTGCCGGCGGGCAAAAGTAATGCTGGTTCTCACTGCCTCCTGGAACCCTTTCAAATGCCACAGACAATTTGGCCCTCTCTGCTTTCCTGCGGACTCCATCCTCAAAAGCACCTGTTTTCGCTTTCGGCAACCTCCGGAGCAAAAAAGACAAACGTCCAGGTTTTGCTGCCACAGCAAAGGTGCCAGCCGGGAAAAGTAATGCTGGTTCTCACTGCCTCCTGGAACTCTTTCAAATGCCCCAGACAATTTGGCCCTCTCTGCTTTCCTGCGGACTCCATCCTCAAAAGCACCTGTTTTCGCTTTTGGCAGCCTCCAGAGCAAAAAAGAAAAACGTCCAGGTTTTGCTGCCACAGCAAAGGTGCCAGCCGGGAAAAGTAATGCTGGTTCTCACTGCCTCCTGGAACTCTTTCAAATGCCCCTAACAATTTGGCCCTCTCTGCTTTCCTGCGGACTCCATCCTCAAAAGCACCTGTTTTCGCTTTCGGCAGCCTCCAGAGCAAAAAAGACAAACGTCCAGGTTTTGCTGCCACAGCAAAGGTGCCAGCGGGGAAAAGTAATGCTGGTTCTCACTACCTCCTGGAACTCTTTCAAATGCCCCAGACAATTTGGCCCTCTCTGCTTTCCTGCGGACTCCATCCTCAAAAGCACCTGTTTTCGCTTTCGGCAACCTCAGGAGCAAAAAAGACAAACGTCCAGCTTTTGCTGCCACAGCAAAGGTGCCAGCTAGGAAAAGTAATGCTGGTCCTCATTGCCTCCTGGAACCTCTTCAAATGCCACAGACAATTTGGCCCTCTCTGCTTTCCTGCGGACTCCATCCTCAGAAGCACCTGTTTTCGCTTTCGGCAACCTCAGGAGCAAAAAAGAGAAACGTCCAGGTTTTCCTGCCACAGCAAAGGTGCCAGCGGGGAAAAGTAATGCTGGTTCTCACTGCCTCCTGGAACCCTTTCAAATGCCACAGACAATTTGGCCCTCTCTGCTTTCCTGCGGACTCCATCCTCAAAAGCACCTGTTTTCGCTTTCGGAAACCTCCAGAGCAAAAAAGACAAACGTCCAGCTTTTGCTGCCACAGCAAAGGTGCCATCGGGGAAAAGTAATGCTGGTCCCCATTGCCTCCTGGAACCTCTTCAAATGCCACAGACAATTTGGCCCTCTCTGCTTTCCTGCGGACTCCATCCTCAAAAGCACCTTTTTTCGGTTTCGGCAACCTCCGGAGCAAAAAAGACAAACGTCCAGGTTTTGCTGCCACAGCAAAGGTGCCAGCGGGGAAAAGTAATGCTGGTTCTCATTGCCTCCTGGAACCTCTTCAAATGCCCCAGACAATTTGGCCCTCTCTGCTTTCCTGCGGACTCCATCCTCAAAAGCACCTGTTTTCGCTTTCGGCAACCTCCGGAGCAAAAAAGACAAACGTCCAGCTTTTGCTGCCACAGCAAAGGTGCCAGCGGGGAAAAGTAATGCTGGTTCTCATTGCCTCCTGGAACCTCTTCAAATGCCCCAGACAATTTGGCCCTCTCTGCTTTCCTGCGGACTCCATCCTCAAAAGCACCTGTTTTCGCTTTCGGCAACCTCAGGAGCAAAATAGACAAACGTCCAGCTTTTGCTGCCACAGCAAAGGTGCCAGCGGGGAAAAGTAATGCTGGTTCTCACTGCCTCCTGGAACCCTTTCAAATGCCACAGACAATTTGGCCCTCTCTGCTTTCCTGCGGACTCCATCCTCAAAAGCACCTGTTTTCGCTTTCGGAAACCTCCAGAGCAAAAAAGACAAACGTCCAGCTTTTGCTGCCACAGCAAAGGTGCCAGCCGGGAAAAGTAATGCTGGTTCTCACTACCTCCTGGAACTCTTTCAAATGCCACAGACCATTTGGCCCTCTCTGCTTTCCTGCGGACTCCATCCTCAAAAGCACCTGTTTTCGCTTTAGGCAACCTCAGGAGCAAAAAAGACAAACGTCCAGGTTTTCCTGCCACAGCAAAGGTGCCAGCGGGGAAAAGTAATGCTGGTCCTCATTGCCTCCTGGAACCTCTTCAAATGCCACAGACAATTTGGCCCTCTCTGCTTTCCTGCGGACTCCATCCTCAAAAGCACCTGTTTTCGCTTTCGGCAACCTCCAGAGCAAAAAAGACAAACGTCCAGGTTTTGCTGCCACAGCAAAGGTGCCAGCGGGCAAAAGTTATGCTGGTCCTCATTGCCTCCTGGAACCTCTTCAAATGCCACAGACAATTTGGCCCTCTCTGCTTTCCTGCGGACTCCATCCTCAAGAGCACCTGTTTTCGCTTTCGGCAACCTCAGGAGCAAAAAAGACAAACGTCCAGGTTTTCCTGCCACAGCAAAGGTGCCGGCGGGCAAAAGTAATGCTGGTTCTCACTGCCTCCTGGAACCCTTTCAAATGCCACAGACAATTTGGCCCTCTCTGCTTTCCTGCGGACTCCATCCTCAAAAGCACCTGTTTTCGCTTTCGGCAACCTCCGGAGCAAAAAAGACAAACGTCCAGCTTTTGCTGCCACAGCAAAGGTGCCAGCCGGGAAAAGTAATGCTGGTTCTCACTGCCTCCTGGAACTCTTTCAAATGCCCCAGACAATTTGGCCCTCTCTGCTTTCCTGCGGACTCCATCCTCAAAAGAACCTGTTTTCGCTTTCGGCATCCTCCAGAGCAAAAAAGACAAACGTCCAATTTTGCAGCCACAGCAAAGGTGCCAGCGGCGAAAAGTAATGCTGGTTCTCACTGCCTCCTGGAACCCCTTCAAATGCCCCAGACCATTTGGCCCTCTCTGCTTTCCTGCGGACTCTATCCTCAAAAGCGCCTTTTTTTACTTTCGGCGCCCTCCGGTGGTAAAAAGACAAACGTCCAGCTTTTGCTGCCACAGCAAAGGTGCCATCGGGGAAAAGTAATGCTGGTCCTCCTCATTGCCTCCTGGAACCTCTTCAAATGCCACAGACAATTTGGCCCTCTCTGCTTTCCTGCGGATTCCATCCTCAAAAGCGCCTTTTTTCACTTTCGGCGCCCTCCGGTGGTAAAAAGACAAACGTCCAGCTTTTGCTGCCACAGCAAAGGTGCCATCGGGGAAAAGTAATGCTGGTCCTCATTGCCTCCTGGAACCTCTTCAAATGCCACAGACAATTTGGCCCTCTCTGCTTTTCTGCGGACTCCATCCTCAAAAGCACCTGTTTTCGCTTTCGGCAGCCTCCAGAGCAAAAAAGACAAACGTCCAGCTTTTGCTGCCACAGCAAAGGTGCCAGCGGGGAAAAGTAATGCTGGTCCTCATTGCCTCCTGGAACCTCTTCAAATGCCCCAGACAATTTGGCCCTCTCTGCTTTCCTGCGGACTCCATCCTCAAAAGCACCTGTTTTCGCTTTCGGCAACCTCCGGAGCAAAAAAGACAAACGTCCAGGTTTTGCTGCCACAGCAAAGGTGCCAGCCGGGAAAAGTAATGCTGGTTCTCACTGCCTCCTGGAACTCTTTCAAATGCCCCAGACAATTTGGCCCTCTCTGCTTTCCTGCGGACTCCATCCTCAAAAGCACCTGTTTTCGCTTTCGGCAGCCTCCAGAGCAAAAAAGACAAACGTCCAGCTTTTGCTGCCACAGCAAAGGTGCCAGCGGGGAAAAGTAATGCTGGTTCTCAGTGCCTCCTGGAACTCTTTCAAATGCCCCAGACAATTTGGCCCTCTCTGCTTTCCTGCGGACTGCATCCTCAAAAGCACCTGTTTTCGCTTTCGGCATCCTCCAGAGCAAAAAAGACAAACGTCCAATTTTGCAGCCACAGCAAAGGTGCCAGCGGGGAAAAGTAATGCTGGTTCTCACTGCCTCCTGGAACTCTTTCAAATGCCCCAGACAATTTGGCCCTCTCTGCTTTCCTGCGGACTCCATCCTCAAAAGCACCTGTTTTCGCTTTCGGCAGCCTCCAGAGCAAAAAAGACAAACGTCCAGCTTTTGCTGCCACAGCAAAGGTGCCAGCGGGGAAAAGTTATGCTGGTCCTCATTGCCTCCTGGAACGTCTTCAAATGCCACAGACAATTTGGCCCTCTCTGCTTTCCTGCGGACTCCATCCTCAAAAGCACCTGTTTTCGCTTTCGGAAAGCTCAGGAGCAAAAAAGACAAACGTCCAGGTTTTCCTGCCACAGCAAAGGTGCCAGCGGGCAAAAGTAATGCTGGTTCTCACTGCCTCCTGGAACCCTTTCAAATGCCACAGACAATTTGGCCCTCTCTGCTTTCCTGCGGACTCCATCCTCAAAAGCACCTGTTTTCGCTTTCGGCAACCTACGGAGCAAAAAAGACAAACGTCCAGGTTTTGCTGCCACAGCAAAGGTGCCAGCCGGGAAAAGTAATGCTGGTTCTCACTGCCTCCTGGAACTCTTTCAAATGCTCCAGACAATTTGGCCCTCTCTGCTTTCCTGCGGACTCCATCCTCAAAAGAACCTGTTTTCGCTTTCGGCATCCTCCAGAGCAAAAAAGACAAACGTCCAATTTTGCAGCCACAGCAAAGGTGCCAGCGGCGAAAAGTAATGCTGGTTCTCACTGCCTCCTGGAACCCCTTCAAATGCCCCCGACCATTTGGCCCTCTCTGCTTTCCTGCGGACTCTATCCTCAAAAGCGCCTTTTTTCACTTTCGGCGCCCTCCGGTGGTAAAAAGACAAACGTCCAGCTTTTGCTGCCACAGCAAAGGTGCCATCGGGGAAAAGTAATGCTGGTCCTCATTGCCTCCTGGAACCTCTTCAAATGCCACAGACAATTTGGCCCTCTCTGCTTTTCTGCGGACTCCATCCTCAAAAGCACCTGTTTTCGCTTTCGGCAGCCTCCAGAGCAAAAAAGACAAACGTCCAGGTTTTGCTGCCACAGCAAAGGTGCCAGCGGGCAAAAGTAATGCTGGTCCTCATTGCCTCCTGGAACCTCTTCAAATGCCACAGACAATTTGGCCCTCTCTGCTTTCCTGCGGACTCCATCCTCAAAAGCACCTGTTTTCGCTTTCGGCAACCTCCGGAGCAAAAAAGACAAACGTCCAGGTTTTCCTGCCACAGCAAAGGTGCCAGCCGGGAAAAGTAATGCTGGTTCTCACTGCCTCCTGGAACTCTTTCAAATGCCCCAGACAATTTGGCCCTCTCTGCTTTCCTGCGGACTCCATCCTCAAAAGCACCTGTTTTTGCTTTCGGAAACCTCAGGAGCAAAAAAGACAAACGTCCAGGTTTTCCTGCCACAGCAAAGGTGCCAGCGGGCAAAAGTAATGCTGGTTCTCACTGCCTCCTGGAACCTGTTCAAATGCCACAGACAATTTGGCCCTCTCTGCTTTCCTGCGGACTCCATCCTCAAAAGCACCTGTTTTCGCTTTCGGCAACCTCAGGAGCAAAAAAGACAAACGTCCAGGTTTTCCTGCCACAGCAAAGGTGCCAGCGGGCAAAAGTAATGCTGGTTCTCACTGCCTCCTGGAACCTCTTCAAATGCCACAGACAATTTGGCCCTCTCTGCTTTCCTGCGGACTCCATCCTCAAAAGCACCTGTTTTCGCTTTCGGCAACCTCAGGAGCAAAAAAGACAAACGTCCAGTTTTTCCTGGCACAGCAAAGGTGCCAGCGGGCAAAAGTAATGCTGGTTCTCACTGCCTCCTGGAACTCTTTCAAATGCCCCAGACAATTTGGCCCTCTCTGCTTTCCTGCGGACTGCATCCTCAAAAGCACCTGTTTTCGCTTTCGGCATCCTCCAGAGCAAAAAAGACAAACGTCCAATTTTGCAGCCACAGCAAAGGTGCCAGCGGCGAAAAGTAATGCTGGTTCTCACTGCCTCCTGGAACCCCTTCAAATGCCCCCGACCATTTGGCCCTCTCTGCTTTCCTGCGGACTCTATCCTCAAAAGCGCCTTTTTTCACTTTCGGCGCCCTCCGGTGGTAAAAAGACAAACGTCCAGCTTTTGCTGCCACAGCAAAGGTGCCATCGGGGAAAAGTAATGCTGGTCCTCATTGCCTCCTGGAACCTCTTCAAATGCCACAGACAATTTGGCCCTCTCTGCTTTTCTGCGGACTCCATCCTCAAAAGCACCTGTTTTCGCTTTCGGCAGCCTCCAGAGCAAAAAAGACAAACGTCCAGCTTTTGCTGCCACAGCAAAGGTGCCAGCGGGGAAAAGTAATGCTGGTTCTCATTGCCTCCTGGAACCTCTTCAAATGCCCCAGACAATTTGGCCCTCTCTGCTTTCCTGCGGACTCCATCCTCAAAAGCACCTGTTTTCGCTTTCGGCAACCTCCGGAGCAAAAAAGACAAACGTCCAGCTTTTGCTGCCACAGCAAAGGTGCCAGCCGGGAAAAGTAATGCTGGTTCTCACTGCCTCCTGGAACTCTTTCAAATGCCCCAGACAATTTGGCCCTCTCTGCTTTCCTGCGGACTCCATCCTCAAAAGCACCTGTTTTCGCTTTCGGCAACCTCAGGAGCAAAAAAGACAAACGTCCAGCTTTTGCTGCCACAGCAAAGGTGCCAGCTAGGAAAAGTAATGCTGGTCCTCATTGCCTCCTGGAACCTCTTCAAATGCCACAGACAATTTGGCCCTCTCTGCTTTCCTGCAGACTCCATCCTCAAAAGCACCTGTTTTCGCTTTCGGCAACCTCAGGAGCAAAAAAGACAAACGTCCAGGTTTTCCTGCCACAGCAAAGGTGCCAGCGGGGAAAAGTAATGCTGGTTCTCACTGCCTCCTGGAACCCTTTCAAATGCCACAGACAATTTGGCCCTCTCTGCTTTCCTGCGGACTCCATCCTCAAAAGCACCTGTTTTCGCTTTCGGAAACCTCCAGAGCAAAAAAGACAAACGTCCAGCTTTTGCTGCCACAGCAAAGGTGCCAGCCGGGAAAAGTAATGCTGGTTCTCACTACCTCCTGGAACTCTTTCAAATGCCACAGACCATTTGGCCCTCTCTGCTTTCCTGCGGACTCCATCCTCAAAAGCACCTGTTTTCGCTTTAGGCAACCTCAGGAGCAAAAAAGACAAACGTCCAGCTTTTGCTGCCACAGCAAAGGTGCCAGCGGGGAAAAGTAATGCTGGTCCCCATTGCCTCCTGGAACCTCTTCAAATGCCACAGACAATTTGGCCCTCTCTGCTTTCCTGCGGACTCCATCCTCAAAAGCACCTGTTTTCGCTTTCGGCAACCTCCAGAGCAAAAAAGACAAACGTCCAGGTTTTGCTGCCACAGCAAAGGTGCCAGCGGGGAAAAGTAATGCTGGTCCTCATTGCCTCCTGGAACCTCTTCAAATGCCACAGACAATTTGGCCCTCTCTGCTTTCCTGCGGACTCCATCCTCAAAAGCACCTGTTTTCGCTTTCGGCAACCTCAGGAGCAAAAAAGACAAACGTCCAGGTTTTGCTGCCACAGCAAAGGTGCCAGCCGGGAAAAGTAATGCTGGTTCTCACTGCCTCCTGGAACTCTTTCAAATGCCCCAGACAATTTGGCCCTCTCTGCTTTCCTGCGGACTCCATCCTCAAAAGAACCTGTTTTCGCTTTCGGCATCCTCCAGAGCAAAAAAGACAAACGTCCAATTTTGCAGCCACAGCAAAGGTGCCAGCGGCGAAAAGTAATGCTGGTTCTCACTGCCTCCTGGAACCCCTTCAAATGCCCCAGACCATTTGGCCCTCTCTGCTTTCCTGCGGACTCTATCCTCAAAAGCGCCTTTTTTCACTTTCGGCGCCCTCCGGTGGTAAAAAGACAAACGTCCAGCTTTTGCTGCCACAGCAAAGGTGCCAGCGGGGAAAAGTAATGCTGGTCCTCCTCATTGCCTCCTGGAACCTCTTCAAATGCCACAGACAATTTGGCCCTCTCTGCTTTCCTGCGGACTCTATCCTCAAAAGCGCCTTTTTTCACTTTCGGCGCCCTCCGGTGGTAAAAAGACAAACGTCCAGCTTTTGCTGCCACAGCAGAGGTGCCAGCGGGGAAAAGTAATGCTGGTCCTCATTGCCTCCTGGCACCTCTTCAAATGCCACAGACAATTTGGCCCTCTCTGCTTTTCTGCGGACTCCATCCTCAAAAGCACCTGTTTTCGCTTTCGGCAGCCTCCAGAGCAAAAAAGACAAACGTCCAGCTTTTGCTGCCACAGCAAAGGTGCCAGCGGGGAAAAGTAATGCTGGTCCTCATTGCCTCCTGGAACCTCTTCAAATGCCCCAGACAATTTGGCCCTCTCTGCTTTCCTGCGGACTCCATCCTCAAAAGCACCTGTTTTCGCTTTCGGCAACCTCCGGAGCAAAAAAGACAAACGTCCAGGTTTTGCTGCCACAGCAAAGGTGCCAGCGGGCAAAAGTAATGCTGGTTCTCACTGCCTCCTGGAACTCTTTCAAATGCCCCAGACAATTTGGCCCTCTCTGCTTTCCTGCGGACTCCATCCTCAAAAGCACCTGTTTTCGCTTTTGGCAGCCTCCAGAGCAAAAAAGAAAAACGTCCAGGTTTTGCTGCCACAGCAAAGGTGCCAGCCGGGAAAAGTAATGCTGGTTCTCACTGCCTCCTGGAACTCTTTCAAATGCCCCAGACAATTTGGCCCTCTCTGCTTTCCTGCGGACTCCATCCTCAAAAGCACCTGTTTTCGCTTTCGGCAGCCTCCAGAGCAAAAAAGACAAACGTCCAGGTTTTGCTGCCACAGCAAAGGTGCCAGCGGGGAAAAGTAATGCTGGTTCTCACTACCTCCTGGAACTCTTTCAAATGCCCCAGACAATTTGGCCCTCTCTGCTTTCCTGCGGACTCCATCCTCAAAAGCACCTGTTTTCGCTTTCGGCAACCTCAGGAGCAAAAAAGACAAACGTCCAGCTTTTGCTGCCACAGCAAAGGTGCCAGCTAGGAAAAGTAATGCTGGTCCTCATTGCCTCCTGGAACCTCTTCAAATGCCACAGACAATTTGGCCCTCTCTGCTTTCCTGCGGACTCCATCCTCAGAAGCACCTGTTTTCGCTTTCGGCAACCTCAGGAGCAAAAAAGAGAAACGTCCAGGTTTTCCTGCCACAGCAAAGGTGCCAGCGTGGAAAAGTAATGCTGGTTCTCACTGCCTCCTGGAACCCTTTCAAATGCCACAGACAATTTGGCCCTCTCTGCTTTCCTGCGGACTCCATCCTCAAAAGCACCTGTTTTCGCTTTCGGAAACCTCCAGAGCAAAAAAGACAAACGTCCAGGTTTTGCTGCCACAGCAAAGGTGCCAGCGGGGAAAAGTAATGCTGGTTCTCACTACCTCCTGGAACTCTTTCAAATGCCCCAGACAATTTGGCCCTCTCTGCTTTCCTGCGGACTCCATCCTCAAAAGCACCTGTTTTCGCTTTCGGCAACCTCAGGAGCAAAAAAGACAAACGTCCAGCTTTTGCTGCCACAGCAAAGGTGCCAGCTAGGAAAAGTAATGCTGGTCCTCATTGCCTCCTGGAACCTCTTCAAATGCCACAGACAATTTGGCCCTCTCTGCTTTCCTGCGGACTCCATCCTCAGAAGCACCTGTTTTCGCTTTCGGCAACCTCAGGAGCAAAAAAGAGAAACGTCCAGGTTTTCCTGCCACAGCAAAGGTGCCAGCGTGGAAAAGTAATGCTGGTTCTCACTGCCTCCTGGAACCCTTTCAAATGCCACAGACAATTTGGCCCTCTCTGCTTTCCTGCGGACTCCATCCTCAAAAGCACCTGTTTTCGCTTTCGGAAACCTCCAGAGCAAAAAAGACAAACGTCCAGCTTTTGCTGCCACAGCAAAGGTGCCATCGGGGAAAAGTAATGCTGGTCCCCATTGCCTCCTGGAACCTCTTCAAATGCCACAGACAATTTGGCCCTCTCTGCTTTCCTGCGGACTCCATCCTCAAAAGCACCTGTTTTCGCTTTCGGCAACCTCCGGAGCAAAAAAGACAAACGTCCAGGTTTTGCTGCCACAGCAAAGGTGCCAGCGGGGAAAAGTAATGCTGGTTCTCATTGCCTCCTGGAACCTCTTCAAATGCCCCAGACAATTTGGCCCTCTCTGCTTTCCTGCGGACTCCATCCTCAAAAGCACCTGTTTTCGCTTTCGGCAACCTCCGGAGCAAAAAAGACAAACGTCCAGCTTTTGCTGCCACAGCAAAGGTGCCAGCGGGGAAAAGTAATGCTGGTTCTCATTGCCTCCTGGAACCTCTTCAAATGACCCAGACAATTTGGCCCTCTCTGCTTTCCTGCGGACTCCATCCTCAAAAGCACCTGTTTTCGCTTTCGGCAACCTCAGGAGCAAAATAGACAAACGTCCAGCTTTTGCTGCCACAGCAAAGGTGCCAGCGGGGAAAAGTAATGCTGGTTCTCACTGCCTCCTGGAACCCTTTCAAATGCCACAGACAATTTGGCCCTCTCTGCTTTCCTGCGGACTCCATCCTCAAAAGCACCTGTTTTCGCTTTCGGAAACCTCCAGAGCAAAAAAGACAAACGTCCAGCTTTTGCTGCCACAGCAAAGGTGCCAGCGGGGAAAAGTAATGCTGGTTCTCACTACCTCCTGGAACTCTTTCAAATGCCACAGACCATTTGGCCCTCTCTGCTTTCCTGCGGACTCCATCCTCAAAAGCACCTGTTTTCGCTTTAGGCAACCTCAGGAGCAAAAAAGACAAACGTCCAGGTTTTCCTGCCACAGCAAAGGTGCCAGCGGGGAAAAGTAATGCTGGTCCTCATTGCCTCCTGGAACCTCTTCAAATGCCACAGACAATTTGGCCCTCTCTGCTTTCCTGCGGACTCCATCCTCAAAAGCACCTGTTTTCGCTTTCGGCAACCTCCAGAGCAAAAAAGACAAACGTCCAGGTTTTGCTGCCACAGCAAAGGTGCCAGCGGGCAAAAGTTATGCTGGTCCTCATTGCCTCCTGGAACCTCTTCAAATGCCACAGACAATTTGGCCCTCTCTGCTTTCCTGCGGACTCTATCCTCAAAAGCGCCTTTTTTCACTTTCGGCGCCCTCCGGTGGTAAAAAGACAAACGTCCAGCTTTTGCTGCCACAGCAAAGGTGCCATCGGGGAAAAGTAATGCTGGTCCTCCTCATTGCCTCCTGGAACCTCTTCAAATGCCACAGACAATTTGGCCCTCTCTGCTTTCCTGCGGATTCCATCCTCAAAAGCGCCTTTTTTCACTTTCGGCGCCCTCCGGTGATAAAAAGACAAACGTCCAGCTTTTGCTGCCACAGCAAAGGTGCCATCGGGGAAAAGTAATGCTGGTCCTCATTGCCTCCTGGAACCTCTTCAAATGCCACAGACAATTTGGCCCTCTCTGCTTTTCTGCGGACTCCATCCTCAAAAGCACCTGTTTTCGCTTTCGTCAGCCTCCAGAGCAAAAAAGACAAACGTCCAGCTTTTGCTGCCACAGCAAAGGTGCCAGCGGGGAAAAGTAATACTGGTCCTCATTGCCTCCTGGAACCTCTTCAAATGCCACAGACAATTTGGCCCTCTCTGCTTTCCTGCGGACTCCATCCTCAAAAGCACCTGTTTTCGCTTTCGGCAACCTCCGGAGCAAAAAAGACAAACGTCCAGCTTTTGCTGCCACAGCAAAGGTGCCAGCCGGGAAAAGTAATGCTGGTTCTCACTGCCTCCTGGAACTCTTTCAAATGCCCCAGACAATTTGGCCCTCTCTGCTTTCCTGCGGACTCCATCCTCAAAAGCACCTGTTTTCGCTTTCGGCAGCCTCCAGAGCAAAAAAGACAAACGTCCAGCTTTTGCTGCCACAGCAAAGGTGCCAGCGGGGAAAAGTAATGCTGGTTCTCAGTGCCTCCTGGAACTCTTTCAAATGCCCCAGACAATTTGGCCCTCTCTGCTTTCCTGCGGACTGCATCCTCAAAAGCACCTGTTTTCGCTTTCGGCATCCTCCAGAGCAAAAAAGACAAACGTCCAATTTTGCAGCCACAGCAAAGGTGCCAGCGGGGAAAAGTAATGCTGGTTCTCACTGCCTCCTGGAACTCTTTCAAATGCCCCAGACAATTTGGCCCTCTCTGCTTTCCTGCGGACTCCATCCTCAAAAGCACCTGTTTTCGCTTTCGGCAGCCTCCAGAGCAAAAAAGACAAACGTCCAGCTTTTGCTGCCACAGCAAAGGTGCCAGCGGGGAAAAGTTATGCTGGTCCTCATTGCCTCCTGGAACGTCTTCAAATGCCACAGACAATTTGGCCCTCTCTGCTTTCCTGCGGACTCCATCCTCAAAAGCACCTGTTTTCGCTTTCGGAAAGCTCAGGAGCAAAAAAGACAAACGTCCAGGTTTTCCTGCCACAGCAAAGGTGCCAGCGGGCAAAAGTAATGCTGGTTCTCAGTGCCTCCTGGAACCCTTTCAAATGCCACAGACAATTTGGCCCTCTCTGCTTTCCTGCGGACTCCATCCTCAAAAGCACCTGTTTTCGCTTTCGGCAACCTACGGAGCAAAAAAGACAAACGTCCAATTTTGCAGCCACAGCAAAGGTGCCAGCGGCGAAAAGTAATGCTGGTTCTCACTGCCTCCTGGAACCCCTTCAAATGCCCCCGACCATTTGGCCCTCTCTGCTTTCCTGCGGACTCTATCCTCAAAAGCGCCTTTTTTCACTTTCGGCGCCCTCCGGTGGTAAAAAGACAAACGTCCAGCTTTTGCTGCCACAGCAAAGGTGCCATCGGGGAAAAGTAATGCTGGTCCTCATTGCCTCCTGGAACCTCTTCAAATGCCACAGACAATTTGGCCCTCTCTGCTTTTCTGCGGACTCCATCCTCAAAAGCACCTGTTTTCGCTTTCGGCAGCCTCCAGAGCAAAAAAGACAAACGTCCAGGTTTTGCTGCCACAGCAAAGGTGCCAGCGGGCAAAAGTAATGCTGGTCCTCATTGCCTCCTGGAACCTCTTCAAATGCCACAGACAATTTGGCCCTCTCTGCTTTCCTGCGGACTCCATCCTCAAAAGCACCTGTTTTCGCTTTCGGCAACCTCCGGAGCAAAAAAGACAAACGTCCAGGTTTTCCTGCCACAGCAAAGGTACCAGCCGGGAAAAGTAATGCTGGTTCTCACTGCCTCCTGGAACTCTTTCAAATGCCCCAGACAATTTGGCCCTCTCTGCTTTCCTGCGGACTCCATCCTCAAAAGCACCTGTTTTCGCTTCCGGCAACCTCAGGAGCAAAAAAGACAAACGTCCAGGTTTTCCTGCCACAGCAAAGGTGCCAGCGGGCAAAAGTAATGCTGGTTCTCACTGCCTCCTGGAACCTCTTCAAATGCCACAGACAATTTGGCCCTCTCTGCTTTCCTGCGGACTCCATCCTCAAAAGCACCTGTTTTCGCTTTCGGCAACCTCAGGAGCAAAAAAGACAAACGTCCAGGTTTTCCTGGCACAGCAAAGGTGCCAGCGGGCAAAAGTAATGCTGGTTCTCACTGCCTCCTGGAACTCTTTCAAATGCCACAGACAATTTGGCCCTCTCTGCTTTCCTGCGGACTGCATCCTCAAAAGCACCTGTTTTCGCTTTCGGCAGCCTCCGGAGCAAAAAAGACAAACGTCCAGCTTTTGCTGCCACAGCAAAGGTGCCAGCCGGGAAAAGTAATGCTGGTTCTCACTGCCTCCTGGAACTCTTTCAAATGCCCCAGACAATTTGGCCCTCTCTGCTTTCCTGCGGACTCCATCCTCAAAAGCACCTGTTTTCGCTTTCGGCAGCCTCAGGAGCAAAAAAGACAAACGTCCAGGTTTTGCTGCCACAGCAAAGGTGCCAGTGGGGAAAAGTAATGCTGGTTCTCACTGCCTCCTGGAACCCTTTCAAATGCCACAGACAATTTGGCCCTCTCTGCTTTCCTGCGGACTCCATCCTCAAAAGCACCTGTTTTCGCTTTCGCAAGCCTCAGGAGCAAAAAAGAAAAACGTCCACTTTTGCTGCCACAGCAAAGGTGCCAGCTAAAAAAAGTAATGCTGGTTCTCACTGCGTCCTGGAACCTCTTCAAATGCCACAGACAATTTGGCCCTCTCTGCTTTCCTGCGGACTCCATCCTCAAAAGTACCTGTTTTCGCTTTCGGCAACCTCAGGAACAAAAAGGACAAACGTCCAGGTTTTGCTGCCACAGCAAAGGTGCCAGCGGGGAAAAGTGATGCTGGTCCTCATTGCCTCCTGGAACCTCTTCAAATGCCACAGACAATTTGGCACTCTCTGCTTTCCTGCGGACTCCATCCTCAAAAGCACCTGTTTTCGCTTTCGGCATCCTCAGGAGCAAAAAAGACAAACGTCCAGCTTTTGCTGCCACAGCAAAGGTGCCATCGGGGAAAAGTAATGCTGGCCCTCATTGCCTCCTGGAACCTCTTCAAATGCCACAGACAATTTGGCCCTCTCTGCTTTCCTGCGGACTCCATCCTCAAAAGCATCTGTTTTCGCTTTCGGCAACCTCCGGAGCAAAAAAGAAAAACGTCCAGGTTTTGCTGCCACAGCAAAGGTGCCAGCCGGGAAAAGTAATGCTGGTTCTCACTGCCTCCTGGAACTCTTTCAAATGCCACAGACAATTTGGCCCTCTCTGCTTTCCTGCGGACTCCATCCTCAAAAGCACCTGTTTTCGCTTTCGGCAGCCTCCAGAGCAAAAAAGACAAACGTCCAGCTTTTGCTGCCACAGCAAAGGTGCCAGCGGGGAAAAGTAGTGCTGTTTCTCACTACCTCCTGGAACTCTTTCAAATGCCCCAGACAATTTGGCCCTCTCTGCTTTCCTGCGGACTCCATCCTCCAAAGCACCTGTTTTCGCTTTCGGCAGCCTCCGGAGCAAAAAAGACAAACGTCCAGGTTTTGCTGCCACAGCAAAGGTGCCAGCGTTGAAAAGTTATGCTGGTCCTCATTGCCTCCTGGAACCTCTTCAAATGCCACAGACAATTTGGCCCTCTCTGCTTTCCTGCGGACTCCATCCTCAAAAGCACCTGTTTTCGCTTTCGGAAACCTCAGGAGATAAAAGACAAACATCCAGGTTTTCCTGCCACAGCAAAGGTGCCAGCGGGCAAAAGTAATGCTGGTTCTCACTGCCTCCTGGAACCCTTTCAAATGCCACAGACAATTTGGCCCTCTCTGCTTTCCTGCGGACTCCATCCTCAAAAGCACCTGTTTTCGCTTTCGGCAGCCTCAGGAGCAAAAAAGACAAACGTCCAGGTTTTGCTGCCACAGCAAAGGTGCCAGCCGGGAAAAGTAATGCTGGTTCTCACTGCCTCCTGGAACTCTTTCAAATGCCCCAGACAATTTGGCCCTCTCTGCTTTCCTGCGGACTCCATCCTCAAAAGCACCTGTTTTCGCTTTCGGCAGCCTCCGGAGCAAAAAAGACAAACGTCCAGCTTTTGCTGCCACAGCAAAGGTGCCAGCCGGGAAAAGTAATGCTGGTTCTCACTGCCTCCTGGAACTCTTTCAAATGCCCCAGACAATTTGGCCCTCTCTGCTTTCCTGTGGACTCCATCCTCAAAAGCACCTGTTTTCGCTTTCGGCATTCTCAGGAGCAAAAAAGACAAACGTCCAGCTTTTGCTGCCACAGCAGAGGTGCCAGCGGGGAAAAGTAATGCTGGTTCTCACTGCCTCCTGGAACTCTTTCAAATGCCCCAGACAATTTGGCCCTCTCTGCTTTCCTGCGGACTCCATCCTCAAAAGCGCCTTTTTTCAGTTTCGGCGCCCTCCGGTGGTAAAAAGACAAACGTCAAGCTTTTGCTGCCACAGCAAAGGTGCCAGCGGGGAAAAGTTATGCTGGTCCTCATTGCCTCCTCAACCTCTTCAAATGCCCCAGACAATTTGGCCCTCTCTGCTTTCCTGCGGACTCCATCCTCAAAAGCACCTGTTTTCGCTTTCGCAAGCCTCCAGAGCAAAAAAGACAAACGTCCAGCTTTTGCTGCCACAGCAAAGGTGCCAGCCGGGAAAAGTAATGCGGGTTCTCACTGCCTCCTGGAACCCTTTCAAATGCCCCTGACTATTTGGACCTCTCTGCTTTCCTGCGGACTCCATCCTCACAAGCACCTGTTTTCGCTTTCGGCAGCCTCCGGAGCAAAAAAGACAAACGTCCAGGTTTTGCTGCCACAGCAAAGGTGCCAGCGGGGAAAAGTAATGCTGGTCCTCATTGCCTCCTGGAACCTTATCAAATGCCACAGACAATTTGGCCCTCTCTGCTTTCCTGCGGACTCCATCCTCAAAAGCACCTGTTTTCGCTTTCGGCAACCTCAGGAGCAAAAAAGACAAACGTCCAGCTTTTGCTGCCACAGCAAAGGTGCCAGCGGGGAAAAGTGATGCTGGTCCTCATTGCCTCCTGGAACCTCTTCAAATGCCACAGACAATTTGGCCCTCTCTGCTTTTCTGCGGACTCCATCCTCAAAAGCACCTGTTTTCGCTTTCGGCATCCTCAGGAGCAAAAAAGACAAACGTCCAGCTTTTGCTGCCACAGCAAAGGTGCCAGCGGGGAAAAGTGATGCTGGTCCTCATTGCCTCCTGGAACCTCTTCAAATGCCACAGACAATTTGGCCCTCTCTGCTTTCCTGCGGACTGCATCCTCAAAAGCACCTGTTTTCGCTTTCGGCAACCTACGGAGCAAAAAAGACAAACGTCCAGGTTTTGCTGCCACAGCAAAGGTGCCAGCCGGGAAAAGTAATGCTGGTTCTCACTGCCTCCTGGAACTCTTTCAAATGCCCCAGACAATTTGGCCCTCTCTGCTTTCCTGCGGACTCCATCCTCAAAAGAACCTGTTTTCGCTTTCGGCATCCTCCAGAGCAAAAAAGACAAACGTCCAATTTTGCAGCCACAGCAAAGGTGCCAGCGGCGAAAAGTAATGCTGGTTCTCACTGCCTCCTGGAACCCCTTCAAATGCCCCAGACAATTTGGCCCTCTCTGCTTTCCTGCGGACTCTATCCTCAAAAGCGCCTTTTTTCACTTTCGGCGCCCTCCGGTGGTAAAAAGACAAACGTCCAGGTTTTGCTGCCACAGCAAAGGTGCCATCGGGGAAAAGTAATGCTGGTCCTCATTGCCTCCTGGAACCTCTTCAAATGCCACAGACAATTTGGCCCTCTCTGCTTTTCTGCGGACTCCATCCTCAAAAGCACCTGTTTTCGCTTTCGGCAGCCTCCAGAGCAAAAAAGACAAACGTCCAGCTTTTGCTGCCACAGCAAAGGTGCCAGCGGGGAAAAGTAATGCTGGTCCTCATTGCCTCCTGGAACCTCTTCAAATGCCCCAGACAATTTGGCCCTCTCTGCTTTCCTGCGGACTCCATCCTCAAAAGCACCTGTTTTCGCTTTCGGCAGCCTCCGGAGCAAAAAAGACAAACGTCCAGGTTTTGCTGCCACAGCAAATGTGCCAGCCGGGAAAAGTAATGCTGGTTCTCACTGCCTCCTGGAACTCTTTCAAATGCCACAGACAATTTGGCCCTCTCTGCTTTCCTGCGGACTCCATCCTCAAAAGCACCTGTTTTCGCTTTCGGCAGCCTCAGGAGCAAAAAAGACAAACGTCCAGCTTTTGCTGCCACAGCAAAGGTGCCAGCGGGGAAAAGTAATGCTGGTTCTCAGTGCCTCCTGGAACTCTTTCAAATGCCCCAGACAATTTGGCCCTCTCTGCTTTCCTGCGGACTGCATCCTCAAAAGCACCTGTTTTCGCTTTCGGCAGCCTCCAGAGCAAAAAAGACAAACGTCCAGGTTTTGCTGCCACAGCAAAGGTGCCAGCGGGGAAAAGTTATGCTGGTCCTCATTGCCTCCTGGAACCTCTTCAAATGCCACAGACAATTTGGCCCTCTCTGCTTTCCTGCGGACTCCATCCTCAAAAGCACCTTTTTTCGCTTTCAGAAACCTCAGGAGCAAAAAAGACAAACGTCCAGGTTTTCCTGCCACAGCAAAGATGCCATCGGGCAAAAGTAATGCTGGTTCTCACTGCCTCCTGGAACCCTTTCAAATGCCCCAGACAATTTGGCCCTCTCTGCTTTCCTGCGGACTCCATCCTCAAAAGCACCTGTTTTCGATTTCGGCAGCCTCCGGAGCAAAAAAGACAAACGTCCAGGTTTTGCTGCCACAGCAAAGGTGCCAGCGGGGAAAAGTGATGCTGGTCCTCATTGCCTCCTGGAACCTCTTCAAATGCCACAGACAATTTGGCCCTCTCTGCTTTCCTGCGGACTCCATCCTCAAAAGCACCTGTTTTCGCCTTCGGCAACCTCAGGAGCAAAAAAGACAAACGTCCAGGTTTTCCTGCCACAGCAAAGGTGCCAGCAGGCAAAAGTAATGCTGGTTCTCACTGCCTCCTGGAACCTCTTCAAATGCCACAGACAATTTGGCCCTCTCTGCTTTCCTGCGGACTCCATCCTCAAAAGCACCTGTTTTCGCTTTCGGCAACCTCAGGAGCAAAAAAGACAAACGTCCAGCTTTTGCTGCCACAGCAAAGGTGCCAGCGGGCAAAAGTAATGCTGGTTCTCACTGCCTCCTGGAACTCTTTCAAATGCCCCAGACAATTTGGCCCTCTCTGCTTTCCTGCGGACTGCATCCTCAAAAGCACCTGTTTTCGCTTTCGGGGGTGTTTGGAGCAAAAAAGACAAACGTCCAGCTTTTGCTGCCACAGCAAAGGTGCCAGCCGGGAAAAGTAATGCTGGTTCTCACTGCCTCCTGGAACTCTTTCAAATGCCCCAGACAATTTGGCCCTCTCTGCTTTCCTGCGGACTCCATCCTCAAAAGCACCTGTTTTCGCTTTCGGCAGCCTCCGGAGCAAAAAAGACAAACGTCCAGCTTTTGCTGCCACAGCAAAGGTGCCAGCGGGGAAAAGTAATGCTGGTCCTCATTGCCTCCTGGAACCTCTTCAAATGCCACAGACAATTTGGCCCTCTCTGCTTTCCTGCGGACTCCATCCTCAAAAGCACCTGTTTTTGCTTTCGGCAAACTCAGGAGCAAAAAAGACAAACGTCCAGCTTTTGCTGCCACGGCAAAGGTGCCAGCGGGGAAAAGTAATGCTGGTTCTCACTGCCTCCTGGAACCCTTTCAAATGCCACAGACAATTTGGCCCTCTCTGCTTTCCTGCGGACTCCATCCTCAAAAGCACCTGTTTTCGCTTTCGGCTCCTCAGGAGCAAAAAAGACAAACGTCCAGGTTTTGCTGCCACAGCAAAGGTGCCAGCGGGGAAAAGTAATGCTGGTCCTCATTGCCTCCTGGAACCTTATCAAATGCCACAGACAATTTGGCCCTCTCTGCTTTCCTGCGGACTCCATCCTCAAAAGCACCTGTTTTCGCTTTCGGCAACCTCAGGAGCAAAAAAGACAAACGTCCAGCTTTTGCTGCCACAGCAAAGGTGCCAGCGGGGAAAAGTGATGCTGGTCCTCATTGCCTCCTGGAACCTCTTCAAATGCCACAGACAATTTGGCCCTCTCTGCTTTTCTGCGGACTCCATCCTCAAAAGCACCTGTTTTCGCTTTCGGCATCCTCAGGAGCAAAAAAGACAAACGTCCAGCTTTTGCTGCCACAGCAAAGGTGCCAGCGGGGAAAAGTGATGCTGGTCCTCATTGCCTCCTGGAACCTCTTCAAATGCCACAGACAATTTGGCCCTCTCTGCTTTCCTGCGGACTGCATCCTCAAAAGCACCTGTTTTCGCTTTCGGCAACCTACGGAGCAAAAAAGACAAACGTCCAGGTTTTGCTGCCACAGCAAAGGTGCCAGACGGGAAAAGTAATGCTGGTTCTCACTGCCTCCTGGAACTCTTTCAAATGCCCCAGACAATTTGGCCCTCTCTGCTTTCCTGCGGACTCCATCCTCAAAAGAACCTGTTTTCGCTTTCGGCATCCTCCAGAGCAAAAAAGACAAACGTCCAATTTTGCAGCCACAGCAAAGGTGCCAGCGGCGAAAAGTAATGCTGGTTCTCACTGCCTCCTGGAACCCCTTCAAATGCCCCAGACAATTTGGCCCTCTCTGCTTTCCTGCGGACTCTATCCTCAAAAGCGCCTTTTTTCACTTTCGGCGCCCTCCGGTGGTAAAAAGACAAACGTCCAGCTTTTGCTGCCACAGCAAAGGTGCCATCGGGGAAAAGTAATGCTGGTCCTCATTGCCTCCTGGAACCTCTTCAAATGCCACAGACAATTTGGCCCTCTCTGCTTTTCTGCGGACTCCATCCTCAAAAGCACCTGTTTTCGCTTTCGGCAGCCTCCAGAGCAAAAAAGACAAACGTCCAGCTTTTGCTGCCACAGCAAAGGTGCCAGCGGGGAAAAGTAATGCTGGTCCTCATTGCCTCCTGGAACCTCTTCAAATGCCCCAGACAATTTGGCCCTCTCTGCTTTCCTGCGGACTCCATCCTTAAAAGCACCTGTTTTCGCTTTCGGCAGCCTCCGGAGCAAAAAAGACAAACGTCCAGGTTTTGCTGCCACAGCAAATGTGCCAGCCGGGAAAAGTAATGCTGGTTCTCACTGCCTCCTGGAACTCTTTCAAATGCCACAGACAATTTGGCCCTCTCTGCTTTCCTGCGGACTCCATCCTCAAAAGCACCTGTTTTCGCTTTCGGCAGCCTCCAGAGCAAAAAAGACAAACGTCCAGCTTTTGCTGCCACAGCAAAGGTGCCAGCGGGGAAAAGTAATGCTGGTTCTCAGTGCCTCCTGGAACTCTTTCAAATGCCCCAGACAATTTGGCCCTCTCTGCTTTCCTGCGGACTGCATCCTCAAAAGCACCTGTTTTCGCTTTCGGCAGCCTCCAGAGCAAAAAAGACAAACGTCCAGGTTTTGCTGCCACAGCAAAGGTGCCAGCGGGGAAAAGTTATGCTGGTCCTCATTGCCTCCTGGAACCTCTTCAAATGCCACAGACAATTTGGCCCTCTCTGCTTTCCTGCGGACTCCATCCTCAAAAGCACCTTTTTTCGCTTTCAGAAACCTCAGGAGCAAAAAAGACAAACGTCCAGGTTTTCCTGCCACAGCAAAGATGCCATCGGGCAAAAGTAATGCTGGTTCTCACTGCCTCCTGGAACCCTTTCAAATGCCACAGACAATTTGGCCCTCTCTGCTTTCCTGCGGACTCCATCCTCAAAAGCACCTGTTTTCGATTTCGGCAGCCTCCGGAGCAAAAAAGACAAACGTCCAGGTTTTGCTGCCACAGCAAAGGTGCCAGCGGGGAAAAGTGATGCTGGTCCTCATTGCCTCCTGGAACCTCTTCAAATGCCACAGACAATTTGGCCCTCTCTGCTTTCCTGCGGACTCCATCCTCAAAAGCACCTGTTTTCGCCTTCGGCAACCTCAGGAGCAAAAAAGACAAACGTCCAGGTTTTCCTGCCACAGCAAAGGTGCCAGCAGGCAAAAGTAATGCTGGTTCTCACTGCCTCCTGGAACCTCTTCAAATGCCACAGACAATTTGGCCCTCTCTGCTTTCCTGCGGACTCCATCCTCAAAAGCACCTGTTTTCGCTTTCGGCAACCTCAGGAGCAAAAAAGACAAACGTCCAGCTTTTGCTGCCACAGCAAAGGTGCCAGCGGGCAAAAGTAATGCTGGTTCTCACTGCCTCCTGGAACTCTTTCAAATGCCCCAGACAATTTGGCCCTCTCTGCTTTCCTGCGGACTGCATCCTCAAAAGCACCTGTTTTCGCTTTCGGCAGCCTCCGGAGCAAAAAAGACAAACGTCCAGCTTTTGCTGCCACAGCAAAGGTGCCAGCCGGGAAAAGTAATGCTGGTTCTCACTGCCTCCTGGAACTCTTTCAAATGCCCCAGACAATTTGGCCCTCTCTGCTTTCCTGCGGACTCCATCCTCAAAAGCACCTGTTTTCGCTTTCGGCAGCCTCCGGAGCAAAAAAGACAAACGTCCAGCTTTTGCTGCCACAGCAAAGGTGCCAGCGGGGAAAAGTAATGCTGGTCCTCATTGCCTCCTGGAACCTCTTCAAATGCCACAGACAATTTGGCCCTCTCTGCTTTCCTGCGGACTCCATCCTCAAAAGCACCTGTTTTTGCTTTCGGCAAACTCAGGAGCAAAAAAGACAAACGTCCAGCTTTTGCTGCCACGGCAAAGGTGCCAGCGGGGAAAAGTAATGCTGGTTCTCACTGCCTCCTGGAACCCTTTCAAATGCCACAGACAATTTGGCCCTCTCTGCTTTCCTGCGGACTCCATCCTCAAAAGCACCTGTTTTCGCTTTCGGCTCCTCAGGAGCAAAAAAGACAAACGTCCAGGTTTTGCTGCCACAGCAAAGGTGCCATCGGGGAAAAGTAATGCTGGTTCTCATTGCCTCCTGGAACCTCTTCAAATGCCACAGACAATTTGGCACTCTCTGCTTTCCTGTGGACTCCATCCTCAAAAGCACCTGTTTTCGCTTTCGGCAACCTCCGGAGCAAAAAAGACAAACGTCCAGGTTTTGCTGCCACAGCAAAGGTGCCAGCCGGGAAAAGTAATGCTGTTTCTCACTGCCTCCTGGAACTCTTTCAAATGCCACTGACAATTTGGCCCTCTCTGCTTTCCTGCGGACTCCATCCTCAAAAGCACCTGTTTTCGCTTTCGGCAGCCTCCAGAGCAAAAAAGACAAACGTCCAGGTTTTGCTGCCACAGCAAAGGTGCCATCAAGGAAAAGTAATGCTGTTTCTCACTACCTCCTGGAACTCTTTCAAATGCCCCAGACAATTTGGCCCTCTCTGCTTTCCTGCGGACTCCATCCTCAAAAGCACCTGTTTTCGCTTTCGGCAGCCTCAGGAGCAAAAAAGACAAATGTCCAGGTTTTGCTGCCACAGCAAAGGTGCCAGCGGGGAAAAGTTATGCTGGTCCTCATTGCCTCCTGGAACCTCTTCAAATGCCACAGACAATTTGGCCCTCTCTGCTTTCCTGCGGACTCCATCCTCAAAAGCACCTGTTTTCGCTTTCGGAAACCTCAGGAGCAAAAAAGACAAACGTCCAGGTTTTCCTGCCACAGCAAAGGTGCCAGCGGGCAAAAGTAATGCTGGTTCTCACTGCCTCCTGGAACCCTTTCAAATGCCACAGACAATTTGGCCCTCTCTGCTTTCCTGCGGACTCCATCCTCAAAAGCACCTGTTTTCGCTTTCGGCAGCCTCCGGAGCAAAAAAGACAAACGTCCAGCTTTTGCTGCCACAGCAAAGGTGCCAGCGGGGAAAAGTTATGCTTGTCCTCATTGCCTCCTGGAACCTCTTCAAATGCCACAGAC
>NW_028128124.1:0-26040 GCF_965231255.1 Vanellus vanellus
GGACCCCCATATCCCCCCGCCCCTCCCCAATGGGTCCCCCCGACCCCCCCAAATCCCCTCCTATGACTCCAACATCCTCCCCGTGGCCTCACGTGTCTGTGACCCCCCCAAATCCTGTGCCTCTGTCCCCAAACGTTGTGCGTGTCCCCCCCCTAAAGCTGTGTGTCCCCCCCAGAGGCGCGGGGGCTGGCGGCCCTGCTGGGCTGCCGCCACTTGGAGACCTCGGCCGCCCTCCGCCACGGCACCCGGGAGCTCTTCCAGGCCGTCGTGCGCCAGGCCCGGCTCCACCGCCGCCGCCTGCGCGACCCCCCCGGCCCGGAGGAGGAGGAGGAGGAGGAGGAAGATGAGGATGGGGACGAAGAGGGCGCCCGTCCCCGCCACCGCCGCCGCCGCAGCCTCACCGGCCGCGCCAAGCGCTTCTTCGCCGGCCTCGTGCCCTTGGCCCGCCAACGCTCCAAGTCCTGCAGCGACCTGGCCGCCCTCTGAGAGCGCGCTGGCCCTTTAAGGGCAGTACTACCCCTTTCGGAGCGGCATTACCCCCTTAAGAATGGCATTACCCCCTTAAGAATGACATTGCCCCTTTAAGAGCAGCGTTACCCCCTTAAGAATGGCATTACCCCTTTAAGAGCAGCGTTGCCCCTTTAAGAGCATGCACCCCCACCCCCCGAGATGGCGTTGCCCCTTTAAGAGCGGCATCGCCCCTTTAAAAACCCACCTGTCGCTTTCAAAGCCCGCCTGGCCCCGCCCCCTGCGGGAAGCCACGCCCCCCCGGCAGAGAGCCCCGCCCACCCCCCACTGCTTTAAAGGCGCAGCGTCTCCTGATTCCCCTTTAAAAGCCTCAGAGGGGGCGGAGCCTCGATCGAAAGGACACGCCCCCTCACAGGCCACGCCCCCCCCGAGACACACCCCTCCTTTACGCCCGCGCAAGCCACGCCCCTTTCACTCTCCCGCCCCTCCCCCCACCGGCAGCTGAATGTCGCACCGCCCCTTTAAGAGGGCGGGACCCGCATGCCCCTCCCCCTTTGCTTCGTTGGCCCCGCCCCCTCACCCCCCACGCGGGGGGCGTGGCCTCCCGATTAAAGCCCCGTTCACGAGCGAGTGCGGCTTTGTTAAGGGCGGGGGAGGGGCGGAGGGCGTTTCGGGGCCGTTTTTGTGGAGTTTTTTTTATTTCCGATAAAGAAACAAAAAACGGGAAAAAAAAAATCAAAACAAAAAAAAAAACAAAACGGAAAAACAAAAAGAAGAAACGAAAAAAACCCAAAATAATAACCCAACGCGGCGGTGGCGGGAAAGGGGGGGGGGGGGAGGGGGCGGGGCCGCCGCTGGCCACGCCCCTCCCTTGCCCCGCCCGGCCCCGCCCCCCTTTGCCCCGCCAGGGGGCGGAGTCAGCGTGGGCGGAGGGGGGGCGGGGCCGGGCGGAGGGGGGGTGGCCCCCCCCGGGTGGGGGGCGGGGCCGTGTTACCTGCAGGAGGGGGGAACCGGTTAGGCCACGCCCCCAACCCTCAAGCCACGCCCACCGAGCTGAACCGCACCGTGTGGGGTGGGCGCCGCCTCCGGGCCCCGCCCCCCTACCTGCGAAGCCACGCCCACCCTGTGGGATGCTCCAGGCTCCACCTCTTCTCGCAGGCCACGCCCATACCATAAAGCCACGCCCCCACCCCAAGCCACGCCCCATTCCCATAGCAGTAAGCTGCATGATAGCGCCCTCCCCTTTGCCAGACCACGCCCCCAACGCCGAAGCCACGCCCCCCACAGCTATTCCCCCTTTTCCGGCCCCACCCTTTTCCCAGACCACGCCCCCCGCCAAAGCCACGCCCCCCTCCCCTCTCCCATAGCACTGAGCTGCGGGATGGGCCCTGCCATAGCCCCTCCCACTTTGCTCCCCGGCCACGCCCCTTTCCCAGACCACGCCCCCCCGCCAAAGCCACGCCCCCCCTCCCCTCTCCCATAGCACTGAGCTGCGGGATGGGGGCCCCCCCACAGCCCTTTGCCCCCCCCCCCATCCGTCCCCGCCCCTTTCCCAGACCCCGGCCCCGCCCGGCCCCGCCCGGCCCCGCCCGCTCACATGGTCTGGGGGGTGAAGAGCCCCGAGAGCTGCAGGCACTGGGAGGCCAGCGTCTGGGAGGCCAGGTTCAGCGCCGGGCTCAGCGCTGGGGGGCAGAGAAGGGGACGTGGGGGGCCGCCCCACGGCGCGGGGGGGACCCCAGACCCACACATACACCCCCCCCCCCCCCCGGCCCCACAGCCACCCCCAAAGCCCCCAAACACCTTCCCCTGACCCCCAGGGACCCCCCAGACCCCCCTCAGCCCCCCAAGAGACCCCCCTCAGGGGCCCCCTCAGCCCCACAGGGACTCCCAAGGACCCCACAACCCCCCCCACCCCTCCATGGACCCCCCAAACCCCCCTGGGACCCCCCCCAGCCCCTCAAGGACCCCACACCCCCCCCCCCCAGGGACCCCCCAGGACCCCCCATACCCCCCTCAGGGGCCCCCTCAGCCCCACAGGGACTCCCAAGGACCCCACAACCCCCCCCACCCCCCCATGGACCCCCCAAACCCCTTCAGGGATCCCCAGAGACCCCCCAAACCCTCCCAGGGACCCCCCCAAACCCCTCAAAGACCACCCAACCCCCCCCCCAGCCCCACAGGGACCCCCAAAAACCCCCCAACCTCCCCCAGAGACCCCCAAGGACCCCTCAACCCCCCTTAAAGACCCACAGGGACCCCCCCGGACCCCCTACCGGTGAGGGCGGCGGGGTTGAGGGCCCCCAGGGGGAGCGCCCCGTTGAGCTGGAGGGCGGCCTGGGCCGTGCTGGGCAGCTGCAGCCCCGAACCTGGGGGGCGGAGGGGAGAAGGGTACGTAAAGGCGGGGGGGACACACGCCGTGGGGCAGAGCCGGCCACGGGGCCCCCGCAACACCCACACCACCCCCAGACCCATAACCACCTCCCAAAGACCCCCCCAGACCCGTAACTACCTCCCAAAGCCCCCCCAGATGCCTCCTAAAGCCCCTCCGACCCCATAAGCGCCTCCCAAAGCCCCCCCAGGTGCCTCCTAAAGCGCCCCCACCCCCGCCCTCACCTTCGGCCAGCTTGGCCATGAGCTGGAGACGGCCGGTGGCCCCCACCAGCTCGACGTCCTCGCTGCCCTCGGGGAAGGTGATGTCGGTGGTGCCGTCCAGGCGCTCGGTCACCTGCCCCACGCGCATGGGGCGGCCGGCCAGCTCGAAGCCGTTGAGTTGCTCCAGCGCCCGCCGGGCGCACTCGGCCTCCGCGAACTGGTGGTGGTGGTGGTGGTGGTGGTGGGGAGGGAAAGATGGGACAGATGGGGGGTCACGGGCGTGGTGGCGGCGCTGGGGACACGCTGGGGACACGCTGGGGACACGAGGGGCTCACCGTGATGAAGCCGTAGCCCTTGGACTGGCCGGTGTCAGGGTCCCGCATCAGGACGATGCTGTCGATCTGAGGGGGTGGGGGGGAAACGTGGTCAGGGTGGGGACCAAAATGGGTCTCGGTGGCCCTCGTGGGTGGCCCCAACGGCGTCGCTGTGGCCCCGTGTCACCCAACCCTGTCCCTGTGACCCACCTGTGTCCCTCAAGCCCAACCCCGTGACCCAGCGGTGTCCGAATGTCCACCCAAACCTCTCCCCATGCCCAAACCGTGTCCCACAACCCCATCCCAATGAGCCAACCCCGTCCCCACCTCCACCCAAACCTCTCCCCATGACCAAACCGTGTCCCCACGTCCACCCAAACCTCCCCCCATGAGCCAACCCCGTCCCCACCTCCACCCAAACCTCTCCCCATGCCCAAACCGTGTCCCCATGTCCACCCAAACCTCTCCCCATGAGCCAATCACATCCCCACCTCCACCCAAACCTCTCCCCATCACCCAACCACGTCCCCATCTTCACATCACCCAACCAAGACCCCACCTCCACCCAAACCTCTCCCCATGCCCAAACCGTGTCCCACAACCCCATCCCAATGAGCCAACCCCGTCCCCACCTCCACCCAAACCTCTCCCCATGACCAAACCGTGTCCCCATGTCCACCCAAACCTCTCCCCATCACCCAACCAAGACCCCCAACCCCATCTCCATGACCCACCTTCATCCCCATGACCCAACTGAGCCCCCCAAACCCATCCCCATGACCCAACCGTGTCCCCATGTCCACCCAAACCCATCCCCATGACCCAAACCCATCCCCATGACCCAAACCAATCCCCATGACCCAACCCTGTCCCCATGTCCACCCAAACCTGTCCCCATCACCCAACCAGGACCCCCAAGCCCATCCCCATGACCCAACCGAGCCCCCCAAGCCCATCCCCACACCCCAGCTCCACCCCCACGCCCCACCAGCCGCCGTTTCTCGCCCCACCCTGCCCGGCCTCACCTTGCCGAAGGGCTCGAAGATGCCGCGCAGCATCTCCTTGGTGATGTTGCAGTGGAGAGAGCCCACGTAGAGGCGCATGGGGCCCCCGCTGCCCTTCTGCAGGTTGTTGGCCATGGCCGCCAGCCGGTTCTTCTCCGCCTGGGGTGGGAGGGAGGACCCGGAGGGGTGAGGGGGGGTCCCTCGGCCCCACAGAGCCCCCACTTCTCTGTGGGGCACTCCCAACCCTCTGGTGGTCCCCCCACAGGAACCTCAGCTCTCCAGGAGTCGACCAGAAACGTGTCCCACAAGAACAGCCCAACGGCAGCACTGAACCCCACAAGAGCCCCCAAAATCCCACAAGAACCACCCAAACCCCATAAGAACCTCCCCAATCCCACAACAGCCCCCCCAAACCCACAAGAATCCCCCCAAAACCCACAAGAACCTCCCAAAACCCCACAAAAACTCTCCAAACCACACAAGATCCCCCTCAATCCCTCAAGAACCTCCCCAAATCCCACAAAAACCCCCCAAAACCTCTCCAAATCCCACAAGAACCTCCTCAAATCCGCAAGAACCCCCAAAGCCCACAAGAGCCCCACCAAAACCCCACCAAGAGCCCTCCCAAACCCACGAGAACTTCCCCAAAAGCCACAAGAACATCCCCCAAAACCCACAAGAGCCTCCCCCAAACCCACAAGAACACCCAAACCCCACAAGAACCTCCCAAAACAACCCCTAAAAACACCATAAGAGCCCCCAAACCCCAAAAGAACCTCCTCCCAACCCACAAAAGCCCCACAAGAACCTCCCCAAAACCAACAAGAGCCTCCCCAAATCCCACAAGAACGTCCCCAAACCCAAGAACCTCCCCAAAACCAACAAGAACCTCCCAAAACCCCACAAGAACCTCCCCTAAACCAACAAGAACCTCCCAAAACCCCACAAAAACCTCTCCAAACCCAAGAACCTCCCCAAAACCAACAAGAACCTCCCCAAACCCCACAAGAACCTCCCCAAACCCCACAAGAACCTCCCCAAACCCACGGCATCCCCTTGGAGACCTTCCCATCCCCTCGAAGACCCCTCCCAAACCCCACGGCACCACCTCTCAGCCCCACGTTACCCCCCAAAACCCCACGGTGGTCCCACCTGGGAGGCCTGGACGATGATGGGGACGCCGAGGAGACGCTGGCCGGTCAGGCCGATGGCCAAGGGCACCGACTGGATCTCACAGAACTCCACGTAGGCGATGCCCTTGGAGCGCCGCGAGTTGCGGTCCGAGATGATGCGCACGTCCCGCACCTGCAGGGGAGGACACAGAGATGGTGGTGGCACCACGGAGAAGGACACGGGATGGGTGGTGGGACCACAGAGGTGGTGGTGACACCGTGGAGATGATGGCGGCACCAAGAAGAGCGACGGAAAATGACTGGTGGCACCACAGAAATGACAGCAGCACCATAGAGATGGTGACGGAAGCACAAAGGTGGTGGTGACATCGTGGAAAGGGACATGAGACAATCGATGGCACCACAGAGATGGTGGTGGAACCACTGAGACGGACGTAGCACCACAAAGGTGGTGGTGGCGGCTTCATCAAGACCTCATAGAAAGGGCCGTAACATGAATGGGGGCACCAGAGAGTTGGTGGTGGCACCACAAGGGTGATAGGGCCGCCATAAAAGCTCCGGTGGCACCATGAAGGTGGTGCCACCATGAAGGTGATGGGGCCACCACAGAAGCTCTGTTGACATCGTGAACGTGATGGTAGAAGTGTGAAGGTGATTAAACCACCACAAAAGCTCTGGTGACACCATGAAGATGATGGAGGCACCATGAAGGTGACAAGGCCGCCATACCGCCATAGAAGCTCTGGTGCCACCCTGAAGGTGATGGGGCCACCACAAATCCTCTGGTGGCACCACGAAGATGATGACGCCACCATGAAAGTGATGGGGCACCATAGAAACTCTGGTGCCACCATGAAGCTGATGGGGCCACCACAAAAGCTCTGGTGGCACCACGAAGATGATGGTGCCCCCGTAAAGCTGATGGGGCCACCGCAAAAGCTCTGGTGACGTCATTTATGATGGTGGCACCACGAAGCTGACAGTGGCACCATGAAGGTGATGGACCGCTGTAGAAGCTCTGGTGCCACTGTGAAGCTGATGGGACCGCCATAAAAGCTCTGGTGACACCACAAACACGATGATAGAACCACGAAGGTGACGGGGCCACCACAAAAGCTCTGGTGGATACACGAAGACGACGGTGGAACCGTAAAGGTGGTGTCACCACCGCAAAAGCTCCGGTGACGCCGTTAAGATGATGGTGGCACCGTGAAGGTGACGGGGCCACCGGAGGAGCTCTGGGGCCACCGCGTGCGTCCCTCACCTTGCCCACGGCGGAGAAGAAGTCCTCCAGGTCGCGGGGGCGGATGCGGGCGGCCAGCTGCATGCAGAAGACGGTGCGGGCGTCCCGCTCCTCGGGGCTCAGGCTGCCCAGGGGCTCCCTGGGGACGACGGGGAGGGGGCGATGATGTCACCTGCGTCACCGCCCCGCGGTGGCCCCGTGTCCCCGTGTCCCCCACTCACCGCACGGGGCTCTTCTCCCGGTACAGAGGGCTCTTGCTGTGGCCGAAGCGGCGCCTGCAGGGGAGGAGAGGGGCGTTTTGGGGGGGTTTGGGGCGATTTGGGGGGATTTAGGGGTGTTTTGGGGGGGAATTGGGGGATTTTCAGGGGGATTTGGGGGGTCTTCTGGGGGCATTTGGGGATTTGGGGGGGGATTTAGGGATTTGGGGGGGGAATTTGTGAGGAGGGATTTGTGGGGGGATCTGGCGATTATGGGGGGGATTCGGGGAGTGTTTTGGGGGGATTTGGGGGGATTCAGGGGTGTTTTGGGGGGATTCGGGGGATTTGGGGTTTGATTCGGGGGTGTTTTGGGGGATTTGGGCGGGATTCGGGAGTGTTTCGGAGGGATTTGGGGAGGATTTGAGGAGGGATTCAGGGTGTTTCGGGATTTGGGGATTTTTGGGGGGATTCGGGGGATTTTGGGGGGATTCAGGGGTGTTTTGGGGGGATTTGGGGTGGATTCAGGGGTGCTTTGGGGGGGGTGAGAGGATTTAGGGAAAAAATTGGGGGTGTCTGGGGGGAATTTAGGGGAATTTGTGTCCCTTTGGGAGGATTTAGGGGGAACTTGGGGAGCTTTGCGGGATTTAGGGAGCTTTGGGGGGAATTTTAGGGGGTTGGGGGAGTTCAAGGGGCTTTGGGGGCAATTGTATGGGGATTTGGGGGATTTAGGAGAGCTTTGCCTGATTTTGGGGCAATTTAGAGAGATTTAAGGGCAATTTGGGGTGTTTTAGGAGATTCTGGATGGATTGGGGGGGCATTGGAGAGATTTTAGGGCGCTTTGGGTGACTTAACGGGTGTTTGAAGAGTATTTAGGAATATTTCGGGGAGTTTGGGGGGATTTGGGGGCAATTTAGAGAGAATTGAGAGGGATTTGGGGGGGCTCTGGGGGATTATTGAGGGATTTAGTGGGGACTTGGGGGGATTTAATGTTATTTTGAGAGATTTGGGGAGAGATTGGGGAGAGATTGGGGGGGCTTAGGGGGGATTTTGGGATGTTTTGGGGCATTTCAGTGGGATTTCGGGGAGCTCTGGGTGATTTGGGGGTATTTTTGGGGGATTTAGAGAAAAATTTGGGGGCTTTTGGAGGCATTTTGGAGGGATTTAAGGGAGCTTTAGGGGATTTGGGGGGGTTATGGGGAATGTGGTAGGGATTTAGAGAGATTTGGGGGGACTTTGCGGTCTTTGGGGAGATTTTGAGGACGCACAGGTGATTTTGGGAGGATTTAAGACAATTTGGAAGTGACCCAGTGGAATTTGGGGAGATTTTGAACGGATTTAGTGGTAAATCTGTGGGAATTTAGAGAAACAAGGCATTTTGGGGGGACTTTGGGGGGGATTTTGGGGTGGTTCAGGGGCGTTAAGAGCAGCTCTGGATGATTTTTGTGGGGATTTAGGGCAATTTGTGAGACTCAGAAGAATTTTGAGGGGATGTTAAATAGATTTGAGTGGATCAGGAGAATTTTGGGGGAGAAAATTTTCGCTTTTGGAGCGATTTGGGGGCACGTCGGGGGGAATCTGGGGGGATTTTAGGGAAACGGGGGGGAGGATTTTGGGGGTAAAACGGTACCGGGCTCTCTCTTCCCGCCGGCGTTCCCGGCTGCGGCTGCGACTTCCCCGCCGGCGCTCCCGGCTGCGGCTGCGGTGACGGCTGCGGCGATCCCGGCTGCGGCTGCGGCGACGGCGATCCCTGTCCCGGTCCCGGCTCCGGCTGCGTCACGACACGCACAGAGTCACCCCAAAATCTCCCGAAATCCCCTTAAATTCCCCCAGCGCGTCATCACCCCACCTGTGTCTGTGGTCACGGCTCCGGCTCCGGCTCCGGCTCCTCTTCTTCCTGCTGCTGTAACGGGGGCAGACGGGGTGAAAACCCCCCAAATCCCCCCCCTCCCAACCCCCGCTCACCCCTAAATCCCCCTAAATCCCTCCCAAATCCTTTAAACCCCCCCCAAACCCCCTCAACATCCCAAATCCCTCCATATCTCGCTTCACCCCCCCCCCAGCCCTTAACCCGCCCGCTCCAAAATCCCTAAATTCTCTTTGTTCGCCCCCAAATCCCCCCCAAGACGCTCTCCCGCCCCTCCTCGGATCTCCTGAGCCCCCCCAAACCCCCCCATGGTCCCCCCTAACCTGCTCCCGCTGCTGCTCCCGCTCTCCTTCTTGGCCTCTTTGCTCGTCTCCTCCGCCGGCTGCTGAAAGGACACGCAGGCACACGCACCAAGAATGGTGAGAGCCCCCCGAAAAACGACCCCCCCCCCCCAAAAAATGACCCCACACCCCAAAAAACGACCCCCAACCTCACCTGAGCCGCGGGGGTCTCCGTCTGCACCTTGGAGGGGCCGGGCTGCGCCTGGAAGGAGAGGGGAGACGCGTCAGAACCCCCAAATCCCCCCCAAAATAACCCAGACTCACCGAGGGGACCCCCAAACCGCCCCCCCCCGAGGGGTGACCCCAGACCAACCCGACCCCAAAATGGCACTTTTGGCCCTAAAAGCCCCTTTAGATGATTCACAGCTCCTTTAGGTGACTGCAAAATCCCTTTAATTGGCCCCGAAACTCCTTTAGGTGACCCCAAAGCTCACTTTAAGGGCTCCCAAACCCCCTTTAGATGACACCAGAATGGCTCTGAGTGATCTCAAACCCCTTTAAATGACACCAAAACCACTTTGAAAGACCTCAAACCACTTCAGGTAACCCCAAAACCACTTTGCCTACCCTCAACGTCTCTTTAAGGGACCCCAAAACTCACTTCAGGAGCCCCCAAAGCCCCTTTAGGTCACCCCAAATCACTTCAGGCCACCCCACACCCACTTTAAGTGGCCCCTAAAGCCCTTTTAGGTGACCCCAACCTCCTTTTGGTCACCCTAAACCCCTTTCAGATAAAGCTCCCCCTCAAAGCTCCTTTTCAAAAACCAAGCCCCCGTTAAACGATCCCCAAACCCCTTTAACTCAACCCTCATCCTCTTCAAATATTCGCAAACTCCCTTTAGGTCACCCCAACCCCCTTCAGAAAGCCCCAATCCCCCTCTAGATCACCCCAAATCCCCTTCAGATGACCTCAAATCCCCTTAAAATTACTTCAGTCCCTTCTGGGTATCCCCCATCCTTTAGGTGACCCCAAACCCCCTTCAGACGTCCCCAACCCCCCTTTAGTTGATGTCAAATTCCCTCTGGATGACCCCAAACCCCCTTCAGATGTCCCCACACCCCATCTCGGTGACCCCAAACCCCTTTTAGATTACCTCAAACCCACTTCAGCTGTCCCAAACCCCCTTTTAAATCACCTCAACCCCCTCTGGATGACCCCAAACCCACTTCAGATGTCTCCAAACCCCCTTTAGGTGACCCCAAACCCCCTCTGGATGACCCCAGACCTCCTCTGGATGACTCCAAACCCCCTTCAGATGTCCCCAAATCCCATCTGTGTGACCCCAAATCCCTTTTACATGACCTCAAACCCACTTCAGATGTCTCCAAACCCCCTTTAGGTGACCCCAAACCCCCTCTGGATGACCCCAGACCTCCTCTGGATGACTCCAAACCCCCTTCAGATGTCCCCAAATCCCATCTGTGTGACCCCAAATCCCTTTTACGTGACCTCAAACCCACTTCAGATGTCTCCAAACCCCCTTTAGGTGACCCCAAACCCCCTCTGGATGACCCCAGACCTCCTCTGGACTCCAAACCCCCTTCAGATGTCCCCAAATCCCATCTGTGTGACCCCAAATCCCTTTTACATGACCTCAAACCCACTTCAGATGTCTCCAAAGCCCCTTTAGGTGACCCCAGACCTCCTCTGGATGTCCCCAAAGCCCCTTTAGGTGGCACCACCCCCCCTCCACCCACCTCCTCCTTCTTGTAGGGCGCCTCCAGCATGGCCTCGATGACGATGTCGAAGTCGTCCGACGTCATGGCGTCCGTCTGCGCCGCCGGGCGGACATGTGACACATGTGACAACACAGACCGGACACCCCCACGCGTGTGCGCGTGTGCCCCATGTCCCCAACACCCCCCTCCCCTTACCCACAATGCCCCGGGGGTGCGTTCCCCCCCTTCCTCCCCCCTCCCAGAGCCTCACCGGGTCCTGCAGCGGGTTCGAGCCCCCCGCCTCCATCGTGGGCCGGCCCCCGGGCGCTCGCGGGCTCTTCCTGGAAGGGCGATGAGGTCACGGGCTGAGCAATGAGGTCATCCGCCCAGCGGTGAGGTCATCGGCCCAGCGGTGAGGTCACACACTCCCCCCCCCACACACCCCCCAAAACCCATTCACTGCCCCCCCAGCGTGGGAAACACACACGCTAAGCCCCGCCCCCTCCCCTTAAGACACGCCCCCCACTGAGCAAGCCACGCCCCTCCCCGGGGAAGAAACAACGCACCGCCCCAATAGCCGCCAGGCCACGCCTCCTCGCTGCCAGGCCACGCCCCCTCGCGGCGGGACTCGCGCATGCGCACTGCCCGCTACCCCCCCCCCAGCTCGCTCAGTCGCCGCCGCCCCCCCCCCCCCGGTCCGCGCCGCTCCCCCCCCTCCTCCGCCTCCGCGGTGATGACGCCATCACCGTTCGGTGTGACGTGTCGTCGTCGCCCCCCCATCGTCCGGCGCTTACCGGCCCCCCTGGGCTGGCGGCGGCGGCGGCGGCGGCCCGGACGCGGCGTTAAGATGGCGGCGGCCTCCAGAACCTTCCCCCCCCCCGCCGGCCCTCCCTCCCCGACCCTGCGCATGCGCGGCCTTCGCCACGCCCGCCGCGCCCGCCTTCTATTGGCTGAAGGCGCCGAGCGGGGCGGGCAAAGGCGCTGATTGGCCCCAGGCGAGGAGAGGCGGTGGGATTGGTCGCGAGGGGGGAGGACGAGCGGCGCTGCTGATTGGCGGGTGGGCGGGGGCCGAGCGCGCTTACCTCTCCCCGGTTGGCCGCGCCCCTTGCGCCGTCGCCGTGGAAACGCGCTGGCACCGCCCACCCCTCCCTCCCCTCCCTGCGCGGTCGCCGTGGAAACGCGGCCTAGTCGGCCCGGGCGAAGCCTGCGCTAAGATGGCGGCTGGGTTTAAGGGGTAGAAAACGACCATCTTCCTGCTCCCCCCGTACCCCAAACGGGCTATAGGGACCCCCGCCGTGAGGGGGGGTGCGGGGGAGCGGGGTGTGTGTGCAAATTACACCCCAAACCCCCTCACAAAGGGGGTGAAGCCATCAAGGGGAGAGGGCCAAGATGGCGGCCCTCACCCCCCCCCCCCCCCCCAACATGGCGGCCGCGGTATTTCCCCCCCATCCTCTTCTGCCCCCTCAAAAATGGCTGCCTGGAGGCCGAGGAGTGTTTTTATTACGGTTTTTATTTTTTTTTTTTTATTTCTCGGGAAACGGCGTCGCCCCTCAGAGGCCGATGGTGTAGGAGCGGCCGGTGGGGTTGTGGAGAGCGGAGCAGGCCGGGGCGGTCACCGCCCACTCGTACCACACCTTCTTGGGGGTGGCGCAGCGCCAGAAGGCCACCGACACCTCCTCCCCCGCCCGCACCGCCAGCGGTTGCTGTAAAAAGGGGGGATGGGGAAGGAAATGTGAGCGAGATGGCTGCCGGGACCACGACACCACACGTTCTGCCAAGAGCAAGGTGGCCGACCTCCCAGCAAGACCAAGATGGCCGCCCCGAGATGACCCAAGCCCAAGATGACCACCCAGAGGTGACCCAAGCTCAAAACGGCCACCCTCCTACCAACCCACGGTGGCCAACGTCAACTCAAGGCAAAGACGGCCAACGTCTACCCAAAACTAAGAGGGCCACCCTCCTGCCAGGCCCAAGATGGCCGCCCCGAGATGACCCCAGCCCAAGACGGCCACCCTGAGATGACCCCAGCCCAAGACGGCCACTCTCCTGCCAACCCACGGTGACCAACGTCTCCCCAAAGCCAAGATGGCCAATGTCTACCCAAAACTAAGATGGCCACCCTCCTGCCAGGCCCAAGATGGCCACCCTGAGATGACCCAAGCCCAAGATGGCCGCTCTCCTGTCAACCCACAGTGGCCAACCTCAACTCAAGCCCAAAACGGCCACCCCGAGATGACCCAAGCAAGCCCAAGATAGCCACGCTCCATCCAAACCCAAGATGGCCGCCCTCCCGCCACGCCCAAGATGGCCACCACGGGCCACACCTTGATGGGGAAGAAGATGGGGAACCAGGAGAACATCCCCGGTGAGTGCGTCTCCGGGCGGATACCTGCCGGGTAACGACCCTCGTGACCTCTGACCCCACCCCCAGGCCCCACCCCTTCACCTTCCGGCCCGCCCTGATTGGCCGAGCCATGTCCTCTGACCTCGTGCTTCACCCCAGATCCCCCACCCCCACCCTGTTGACCCACAGAGCCGCCCAAGCCCCACCCACTGTTGACATCATCGACCCACCGGTCTTCCCATTGGCCCCCCAGCCCCGCCTACCTGACCCTTGGCCACACCCCTTTGCCCCAGACCCCACCCACATGACCCCACTGACCCCCAAGCTCCGCCCACCCACCAATGTTGATGTCAACCCAACGCCATTGACCTCAACCCAATGCCGTTGACACCCACTGCCCTCATGGCTCCACCCCATTGCCCTCCAGCCCCACCCACTTTACCCAAGCCACACCCATTGACCCCAGACCCCGCCCACATGACCCCAAACCCCACCCAAACCCCCCAACACCAACATCAACCCAACGCCATTGATGTCAACCCAACGCCGTTGGCATCGACCCCTCCCCGCCCTCATAGCTCCGCCCCATCGCCCCGCCCATTGGCCAGGTTGAACCCCCCCTGCCATTGGCTGGCCCCGCCCCCTCGCGGCCACGCCCTTACTGAGGGTGATGTCACCGTAGAGGGTGGTCTCGAAGTAGCCGGCGAAGCCGTGCAGGACCGTGTTGACCCCCACCCGGAAGCAGAGGCGGCGGTAGCGGCTGTTGTCATGGGCGGGGTCTGGGTGGGGCAGAGAGGTGTGGTCAGCCCCGCCCACCCCTGACATCACTCCCCTCGCTGGTGACATCACTCCTAGTGACATCACCGCGCTGTTGACGTCAAGGAGAACCACCGAGGAGGGGATGGGGGAGATGAGGCCCCAACGCAGGGTGGTTCCTCAAGCCCCGCCCCACCGAGGGTGTGGCTGAGGGCGTGGCTGATTACATCAGCAGGCTGGGCGGGGTCTTACCGGGGTTGGGGTGCTGGAAGGAGAAGCAGGGCTGGGGCGGGGCCAACTGGTGGAAGTTGTGGAGCCGCACCACGTAGGGCATCTCGAACTGCGCCTGCGGGGGGGCGCCCTCAGACCACGCCCCGGCCCCGCCCCACCACTGACCCCGCCCCACAACCACCCTTAGATGCCCCATGGCCACCCCAAGACCCCCAACCTGCCCCACAGCCACCCCAAGATGCCCCATGGCCACCCAAGATGCCCCATGGCCATCTTGAGACCTCCAACCTGCCCCATGGCCACCCCAAGATGCCCCATGGCCACCCCAAGATGCCCCATGGCCATCTTGAGACCTCCAACCTGCCCCACGGCCACCCCAAGATGCCCCATGGCCACCCCAAGATGCCCCATGGCCATCTTGAGACCTCCAACCTGCCCCACGGCCACCCCAAGATGCCCCACGGCCACCCCAAGACCCCCAACTTGTCCCAAACCCCCCCGAGATGCCCCACAGCCACCCCAAGACTCCCCAAAATACCCCACGGCCACCCCACAACTTGCCCCACGGCCACCCCAAGACCCTCAAGATGCCCCACAGGTATCTCAAGACCTCCAACCTGCCCCACAGCCCCCCCAAGACCCCCAGGTTGCCCCCCAAGTGCGCACCTCGGGGTCGCGGTCGCGCTCGCGGCAGGCGCGCACCTCGTTGTAGAGTTTGGAGGAGGAGATGGGCGCCAGGAAGGAGGTGTAGCTGCAGGGGATGCTCACCCCGTCCGCTGTGGGGCAGATCCGTCAGCCCCACGGTGCCCCAAATCCCCACCCCACAGCCCCACAGCCCCCCAAATCCCCATCCCAAGATCTCAAATCCCCAGCCCAGCCCCACGGCCCCCCAAATCCCCAGCCCCATAGCCCCAAATCTCAGCCCCGCAGCCCCCCAAATCCCCATCCCAGCCCCACATCACCCCAAATCCCCATCCCAGCCCCACAGCCCCCCAAATCCCCAGCCCAGGATCTCAAATCTCCACCTCAGCCCCACAACCCCTCAAATCTCACCCATGTAAGCCCCTAAATCCCCCATCCCAGCCCCGCAGCCCCCCAAATCCCCATCCCAGCCCCACATCACCCCAAATCTCAGCCCCACAGCTCCCCAAATCCCCATCCCAGCCCCACATCACCCCAAATCTCAGCCCCGCAGCCCCCCAAATCCCCATCCCAGCCCCACATCACCCCAAATCTCAGCCCCGCAGCCCCCCCAAATCCCCATCCCAGCCCCACAGCCCCCCCAAATCCCAGCCCCACAGCCCCAAACCCCCACCCTTGAGGCAGTGCTGGGCCCCGTCGAGGCACTCGGGGGAGAGCTCGTTGTCGGCGAAGGACCCCAACAGCTCCGAGACCACCAGGTCGGCCCCCTCGGGCGCCCGCCACTCCCGCATGTCCCGCGGGACCACCGTCACCTGCGCCCCCCACTCCTCGTACTGCCAACTCTCCAGCCTGGGGCGGGGGGACACGGGGGGCGGCCCTCAGTGGGGCTGGGGGGGGGGACCTATAGACGCGGCGCCGTGGCGGCGCTGCGAAATGGGGGCGTACGGAGCCCGTAGGGGGGGGTGGGAGAGGAAAAAAGAGGAGTTTGGGGGTGTTATGGGGTGCTACGGGGCAGCCAGGGGCCGTGGCGTCCCCATAGCGGTGGGAATTAGGGGATTATGGGGTCTATAGGGGGGCTGGGGGAGGAAAGAGGGGGTTTTGGGGGTGCTATGGGGTGCTATAAAGGATCTATAGGACAATTAACACTCAACTGAGCATATTATGAAGGATCTATAGAGCAATTAATAAGTAATTAAAGGGTTTATGGGGTACTATGGGGCATCTGTAGTGCAATTAACCCACAATTAAAGTAGTTCCAGAGTACTATAGGCCCTGTACAGAGCAATTACTACGTAATTAAAAACATTACGTGACGCTGGAAAACATCTATAGGGCACTCAGCACATAAATAAAGAAGTTATGGGGGGCTATAGGGCAGCGGGAGCCTGAGAGGAAGCGCTATGGGGTGCCGTGGGGCCGCTCCTGTCACGACAGCGCTGGTGCTCAGGGTATTCTCGGGGCTTCCGCGTTTTGGGGGGGGGTTATAGACCTCCATAAGTGGGTTTGGGGGGCGGGTTATGGGTCTGGGGGGGTGGTTGTGGGTCTGCAGAGGGCTGGTTATGGGTCTGCGGGGCAAATATAGGACTATGGGGGGTAGTTATGGGGCTGGGGGGGTTGAGGGGCTGGAAGTGGGGGGGATTTAAGGGGTTAGGGGGCAGCTATGGGGCCGGGCCGTGGGGCGACTCACGTGACGACGGCGTTGGGGTTCTTCTCCACGGCGTAGACGCGGACGCGCCGCGCCGCCTGCCGCGCCGCCCGCAGCGCCGCGTTCACCAGCGGCCCCCGGCCCGCCCCCAGCACCATCACCACCCTGCGGGGGGCACGCGCCGGGGTCAGGGGGGGGCTGCCCCACAGATAGGGGGCAGCCCCACGGCGCCGAGGGACCGCCGGCAGCGGGTTCCCGCAAGGAACCAGGGGGGGGTTATGAGTGCTGTAGAAGGGGCTGTGGGGGGTCTATAGGGCGCCCTATAGGGTTCATGGGGCACCCTATAGGGCAGTGGGGCGCCCCATAGGACCATGGGGGGGCTGTGGGGTGCCCCATAGGGCCATGGGGGGGCCCATAGCACCGCAGGGGACACTCACTGGACGTTGGTGTCCTTCTCCTCCTCGGGGACGCGGTCCAGCAGGCACTTATAGATGGCCTGGAGGAGGCGGGGAAATGGTAATGAGGGGGTGGAGTCAGGCAGCAACCCCACCCTCGGCCCCGCCCCCTCACCTCCCCCGCCCAGGCCCCGCCCACCTGTTGGTATTGGGAGTATTTGATTGGGTCCTTCTCGAACACCTCGTAGGTCTGTGACTCCAAGTTGTCCATTAAGGGCTGGCAGGGGGGCGTGGCCAGTGAGGGACACGCCCACACACTCCCCTAGGCCACACCCCCTTGCAAACAACCCCCATTGATAGGCTGCCTTGGCCCCGCCCCCTCAGTGTGGCTCCTCCCTTTCCTCTTAGCCACACCCCCATGGATCTATACCCACATGGTGCCCCCGCCCCCTCCCTGTGACCGCACCCCCTCCCTGAAGCCACGCCCCCTCAGTGACCACACCCCCTCCCCAAAGCCACGCCCCCTCCCTCTCCTCCAGCACACCCACTGCTCACCCTGTCCCCACCCCCTGGGGTGATGCCACGCCTCCTCCAGGGGAAACCCCGCCCCCATTGAAGCCCCGCCCACCCAGGAAGCCCCGCCCACCTGGAGGGGGGACTGCAGGTAGTCCTCGTAGCCACGGGCAAAGAGCTCGTAGGCGGAAGGGGGGGGCCGGTGCTGGCCCAGGTGCTCCAGGTACTGCAGGTACGCCCCCAGCGGCTTCCCCCCGTGCCGTGGGGCGCCCCACACCACCACCTGCACCTCCAGCTGGGGGGGAAACGGGGGGTCAGGGACCCCAAAACAACCCCACGACCCCCCCACCACCACCCCATGGGGGGGAACGTGGGGTCAGGGACCCCAAAACCACCCCAGGACCCCCCCACACCACCCCATGGGAGGGAAACGGGGGGTCAGGGACCCCCAAACCCCCCCCAACCCCCCCCGAGACCCTTCCCCAGCCCATCACAGCCTCTCAGCCCCCCAAATCCCCCCCACCTCCAACTGGGGGTGGGGTCAGAGCCCCCAACACCCCCCAACCCACAGCTGTGGGGGAATAGGGACCTTCGGGACCCCTGCAACCCCCTCAGCCCCATCCCCACCCCCCCCCAACCCCCCTCCCCAGCGCCCCCCAACCTTGAGGAGGCGGAAGACGAGGCGCTGGTGGAGGCGGGAGAGGACCGGGAAGCCCTTCTTGTTGGTGAGGAAGACGCTGGTGGGGAGGATGGCCGCCTTCACCGGCTCCCCCAGCCACCGGTCGATGGCCGCCCCCGACGGCAGGTCTGCCCCCACCTCCAGGGCTGCCGGAAGGGGGGGGGGAAACGGGGCGGGCTCAGTGCCAGGCCACGCCCACCAAGGGGCCTGGCCACACCCCCTTAAGGCCTGGCCCCTCCTCCCCCACTGTCACTCCCTATGCAGGGCTATAGGCACCGCCCCCTTAGTGTCTGGCCCCACCCACACCTCCACAGTCACACCCACAAGGGTACAGCCCCACCCCCTTGTCCTCTGGCCCCTCCCCTACCCCTGCGGCTCCACCCACAAGGCCATAGCCCCACCCCTTTAGCGCTGGCCCCACCCACACCTCCCTAACCACCCCATGCCCTGGCCCCGCCTCCTTTAAGCCAAGCCCCACCCCTCTGGCCACCCCCACACCCTAAAAGCCACGCCCACTGTGCTCTGGCTCCACCCCCTTCCCTCCTCCGCCCCTCCCCTTGGCTCAACCACCCCTGGCCCCGCCTCCTGGCCCGTGGCCCCGCCCCCCCGGCCCAGGCCCCGCCCACTCACCCACTCCCACTCTTTTGTTGTAGTCGCAGAGAGTGCGGAAGTTGTGCCACCTTTGGGGGGGGACACACACACACGCGGGGGTCACCCCAAATCCCCCCAAATCCACCCAAAATCCCCCCCCAAAAGCCCCAAATGCAACCCCCCCCCCAAAAAAACTCAAATTACCCCCCAAAACAGCTAAATGCCACCCAAACCCACCAAATACCCCCCCAAAAACCCAAATTACCCCCCAGGACCCCCCCATATCCCAATTCCCCTCCAAAATACCCCAAATTACCCCCCAGCCCCCCCCTATATCCCAATTTCTCCCCAAAATAACCCAAATTACCCCCCCGTGACCCCAAATAACCCCCACAGGACCCCCCAAAACCCCAAATCCCCCCCCAAGATCCCCAATAAACCCCCCGAAAACCCCAAATAATCCCCCCAACCCCCCCCCCCCGTACCCAATATCCCCCTCAAATAACCCCCCAAAGCCCCCAATTCCCCCCCGGACCCCCCCAAATCCCCCCCCTCACCAGAGCCAGGTCTTCTCCTCGGCCGCCCCCTCGGTCCCCCCCTCGGGCGCCGCCTCGTTGCCGATGAGGTCATCGCGCACGTCCTCGGGCGCCAGCAGGGGCACCCGCACCCAGAACTGACACCAGTCCCTCCCAGTAAGCACCACTGCCTCCTGGGCGCCCCCTGGGGGGGCTTCCCAGTAACCCTTCCCCCCCCCCCCCCCCCCCCAGTAACCCCCCTGGGGCCTTCCAGTAACTTCTCGCCTCCCCCAGTGCCTCCCAGTAACCCTTCAGGACCTCCCAGTGCCTCCCGGCATCTCCCAGTAACCCCCAGGGACCACCCAATAACTCCTCATTGCGCCCCAGTGGTTCCCAGTAACCCCCTACTGCTTCCCAGTAACCCGTCAGCCCCCCAGTGCCTCCCAGTAACCCCTCACCCCCCCCCAGTACCTCCCAGTAGCCCCCTAGGGCCTCCCAGTAACCCCTTGCCCCCCCCAGTGCCTCCCAATAACTTCCTGGGGCCTCCCAGTAACTTCTTAACCTATCCAGTGCCTCCCAGTGCCCCAATCCCCCCCCCCAGTGCTCCCAGTCTCTCCCAGTGCCCCCAGTCCCCCTCCCAGTGCCCCAAATTCCCCACCAGTTCCTCCCAATGCCCCCAATCCCCCTCCCAGTACCCCCCAGTGCCCCAATCCCCCTCCCAACGCGTCCCAGTGCCCCAAATTCCCCCCCCAGTACCCTCAATCCCCCTCCCAGTGCCCTCAATTCCCCACCAGTTCCTCCCAGTGCCCCCAATCCCCCTCCCAGTATCCCCCAGGGCCCCCAATCCCCCTCCCAGTGCTCCCAGTTTGCCTCCCAGTGCCCCCAGTCCCCCTCCCAACACCTCCCAGTGCCCCAAATCCCCCCCCCCCCCCAGTACCCTCATTCCCCCTCCCAGTGCCTTCAATTCCCCACCAGTTCCTCCCAGTGCCCCCAACCCCCCTCCCAGTTCCTCCCAGTGCTCCCAACCCCCCTCCCAGTGCCCCCCAGTGCCCCCACCATGGCGCTGTGGTGGCCGGTGTGGAGGTGGGCGCAGAGCACCCGGGCCAGGTTGGGGTTCTCCGCCTGGCTGAGGGGCAGCAGGAACGCGGGGAGCCCCAGGTACGCCCCGAAATTCAGCTCCTGCAGCATCGCCTGGGGAGGGGGGGGAGGGGCATTTAGGGGCTCAGGGGGGGTCCCCCAAACCTCTCTGCCCCCTCCAAATCCCCCCCCCCCTAAAAAACTCACGGCCTCCGAGTTCCTGCGGACGTGCTCCAGGGGGGAGTCGGGGCGGATCCAGGGCGAGAGCTTCCCCACGATGAGGGTGTTCCAGTCTGGGGGGGCCCAGCGGGGTTAGGGGGGGCCCCGCGGCACTGGGGGGGGTCACTGTCACCCCTTAGGGGACCCCACACCCATTTGGGGGGGTCCTAAAGCGCTATAGGGGGTGCCAGGAGACCCCATGGCCCTTCGGGGGGCTCGCAGGGTGTTATAGGGGGTCCCAGAGTGCCCTATGGCGCTATAGGGGATCCTGGGAGGCCCCGTGGCCCTTTGGGGGGGTCCCAGAGTGCCCTATGGCGCTATAGGGGATCCTGAGAGACCCCATGGCCCTTTGGGGGGGTCCCAGAGTGCCCTATGGTGCTATAGGGGGTCCTGAGAGACCCCATGGCCCTTTCGGGGGGTCCCAGAGTGCCCTATGGCGCTATAGGGGATCCTGGGAGGCCCCGTGGCCCTTTGGGGGGGTCCCAAAATACCATATAGAGATCCCAGAATGTGCTAAAGTGCCACGGGGGGCTCCCAGGGCGCTATAGGGGACCCCAAGAGACGCCACCACTCTCTGGGGGAATCCCGGGATGCTATAGGGGGGGGCCAGGGTCCCCTATGGTGCTATAGGGGGTCCCAGGAGGCCCCATAGGCCTTTGGGGGAATCCGAGGGTGCCATAGGGGGTCCCAGGTGGCCCTATGGCGCTATATGGGGCATCACAGAGCGCTATAGGGGGTCCCAGGGCGCTATAGGGGGGGTCCCGCGAGGCCATAGGCGCTATAGGGGGGGGTCCCGCGAGGCCATAGGCGCTATAGGGGATCCCCCCGCCCCCGGGGTGTTTTCCCGCGCCTCACCCCGTCCGGAGAGCAGCAGATCGGATCGCGTCTGCGGCCCGGGCCGCCCCCGCGCCGGTTCCAGGGCGAACTCCCGCCGGTGCCGGGGGTGGAAGAGGGGGAGGCAGAGGAAGTCGAACCTACGGGGGGGGTGTTAGAGGTCAGAGAAAGGGCCGGGGGGGGGGGGGGTCACCGCAGAGGCGAAGCCGAGGGCCCCCCCGCAGCCTCACCCTTGCCGGGCCACCGCCCCGAGCGCTCCCGCCACCTCCGGGACGCAGCTGAGGTCGCGGCCGCTGGAGACCCGCGCAGCACCCGCCGCCCCCGGCCCCGCCGCCGCCATGACTGCCGCGCGCGCCGCCGCGCCCCGCCCGCGCCCGCCCTTCCGCCAATCGCCGCCCGCGCCCCCGCGCCGCGACCCACCAATCGCTGCGCCCCAGCCGGCCAGCCAATCGGAGGCGCCGCCGCGCTGGACTCCGCCTCCGCAAACCGCCCCCCCCCACCACCACGTGCGGCGGACGGCCTATCGCGGCGCCTCAGCGGGCAGCCAATCGGCGGCGCCGTCCCGCCCCCCCCGCCTGTCAATCACCCTGGCTCCTCCCGCGCCACACTGCATGCCCACCCCCGCCTGTCAATCACTCCCACGCTTGGCTCCGCCCCCTCCGTGATCACGCTGAGCAAGGGGGCGTGGTCACGGGGTGAAGACACGCCCCCTCCCCTTTCGCCAGCGACTAAGGGGGCGGGAGCGAGTAGCTGAGGACACGCCCCCCCGCAGAACAAGGGGGCGTGGCCAACGAGGCGGAGCCACGCCCCCTCCCATTCTCCACAGTGGAATAAGGTGCTGAGACCACGCCCGCTCCCTCCCACACATTGGGGGCGTGGCCTGCGAGGCGAGACCACGCCCCCTTCCCCTACTCCCACACAGGGGGAGCCCCACGCTATGGGGGCGTGGTCAGTGCGATGAAGCCACGCCCCCATACAGCAGGGGGTGTGGCTAAAGTGAAACCACGCCCCTATGCTCTAAGGGGGTGTGGCCACGATGCTGAGACCACACCCCCCTCCCTCCCAAAAGGCTGCCATCCCCCCCAAAATAAGTGGGCGGAGCCAGTGTAAGCGCCTTTATTGGTGCGATGATGATGTCACGGGCGACGTCACGGGCGACGCCGAGGGGCTGTGGGGGCGGAGCTGGCGCAGGGCCCAGCGGCGGTGGGCGAGGCGGTGCCGCAGGCGGCCATATTCCCCCGCCAGCTCGGCGAGGGCGGGGCCGCAGCTCTCGAAGGCCGCCAGCCCCGCCCGCGCAAGCTCCGCCTCCTGCTCCGCCCGCCGCACCGCCGCCCCCAGCTCCGCCCTGGGGGGGGGAGGGGAAACGACACACAATGACACACACATCACAATATGGGTGGGGCCATAGGGAGGGGGGCGGGGCAAAAGGGAGGGGAGGGGCGTGGCAGGGCGTGGCGGCCACACCCACCTGATGTGCCGGTGCGCCTCCAGCTTGTCGGGGGGGTACGTGTCCAGCAGCAGCGTCAGCTCCTCCATCCTGTTAACGAGGGGGGGGGGGGGGTTAACAAGGCGCCCCGCCCCAGCCCCACCCCGCCCCACCGAGGCCCCGCCCCACCGGGCCGCCACCCACCGGGTTTTGAGCAGCATGGCGGTGCCTTTGGCCTCCAGGTACGCCGCGCGCCGCCCCGCCGCCGCCGCCAACGCCGCCCCCGCCCCCGCCAGCCGCCCCAGCAGCGCCCCACAGCGCCCCAGCGCCTGCGGGGGGGACACGGGGGGGGGCGGGGTCACCGCCGCCCCCAAAATGCCCCCTCCCCACCCCCAAATCCCCCCCAGAACCCCCCAAATCCCCCCTTGGCACCCCCAAATCCCCCCACAACCCCTCAAATCCCCCCCAGAACCCCTCAAATCCCCCCTTTGCACCCCCAAATCCCCCCCAGAACCCCCAAATCCCCCCCAGGACCCCCTAAATCCCCCCTTTGCACTCTCAAATCCCCCCCAGAAACCCCTAAATCCCCCCTTTACACCCCCAAATCCCCCCAGAAACCCCAAATCCCCCTTTGCACCCCCAAATCCCCCCCAGAACCCCCTAAATCCCCCCTTTGCACCCCCTAATCCCCCCCAGAACCCCCCAAATCCCCCCCAGAACCCCCCAAATCCCCCCTTTGCACCCCCAAATCCCCCCCAGAACCCCTCAAATCCCCCCCAGATCCCCCTAAATCCCCTCTTTGCACCCCCAAATCCCCCCAGAAACCCCAAATCCCCCTTTACACCCCCAAATCCCCCCCAGATCCCCCTAAATCCCCCCTTTGCACCCCCAAATCCCCCCAGAACCCCTCAAATCCCCCCCAGATCCCCCTAAATCCCCCCTTTGCACCCCCAAATCCCCCCAGAAACCCCAAATCCCCCCCAGATCCCCCTAAATCCCCCCTTTGCACCCCCAAATCCCCCCAGAACCCCTCAAATCCCCCCCAGATCCCCCTAAATCCCCCCTTTGCACCCCCAAATCCCCCCCAGAAACCCCTAAATCCCCCTTTGCACCCTCAAATCCCCCCCCGAAACCCCAAATCCCCCCCAGATCCCCCCTTTGCACCCCCAAATCCCCCCCAGGACCCCCTAAATCCCCCCTTTGCACCCCCAAATCCCCCCCAGATCCCCCTAAATCCCCCTTTGCACCCCCAAATCCCCCCTAGGACCCCCTAAATCCCCCCTTTGCACCCCCAAATCCCCCCCAGAACCCCTCAAATCCCCCCCAGGACCCCCTAAATCCCCCCTCCCCCCCCCCCGTACCTGGTGGCAGTCGCGCCGGTCCCTCTCCAGCAGCTGCCGGAGGTGCCATTGCCGCCCCCGAGCCCGGCACAGCCGCCGCTGTTCTGCCCCCAACGCCTCGGCCACCCCCCCTCGCTGCCCGGGGGGGTTTTGGGGGGCCCCCCCCGCGGTGGTAACTGGTTAATTCCTCCACTTTCTCAGCCAAACGGCGCTCCAGCTCGGGCAGAAGTCGCGCGCGGAGCGGCGTCCGGTCCTGGGAAAGGGGGGGAGCGATGGATACCTGGGACCCCTGGGGGGGTTGGGGGGCGCTGGGGGAGACCTGGGGGGGGCGTCTGGAGGGGATTTGGGGTTTTTTTTGGGGTGCTGGTGGGGGTCATTGTGCACCTGGGGGGGATTTGGGGGCGTCTTGAGGGGGTTTCCGGGTGCTGGGAGGGCACTGGGGGGGGTGTGGGGGGCACGTGCAGGAAGTTTGGGGGTTTCCGGGGGGGTTGGGAGGTGCTGGGGGAGGTCTGGGGGGCACTTGGGGGTGTCTGGAGGGGGTTTGGGGGTACTGGGAGGGCGCTTGGGGGTGTTTGGGGGCTTGGGGAAGGTTTGGGGGGGTGTCTGGGGGGCGCTGGGGGGGATATGGGGGCGTCTGGGGGAGGTTTCGGGGGGCTCTGGGGGGGATATGGGGGTGTCTGGGGGAGGTTTGGGGGGCGCTGGGGGGATATGGGGGCGTCTGGGGGGGGATATGGGGGGTGCTGGGGGGGATATGGAGGTGTCTGGGGGAGGTTTGGGGGGCGCTGGGGGAGGTTTGGGGGCGCTGGGGGGATATGGGGGCGTCTGGGGGGGGATATGGGGGGCGCTGGGGGGGATATGGGGGTGTCTGGGGGAGGTTTGGGGGGCGCTGGGGGAGGTTTGGGGGTGCTGGGGGGGATATGGGGGTGTCTGGGGGAGGTTTGGGGGGCGCTGGGGGAGGTTTGGGGGCGCTGGGGGGGATATGGGGGTGTCTGGGGGAGGTTTGGGGGGCGCTGGGGGAGGTTTGGGGGCGCTGGGGGGGATATGGGGGTGTCTGGGGGAGGTTTGGGGGGCGCTGGGGGGGATATGGGGGTGTCTGGGGGAGGTTTGGGGGCGCTGGGGGGGATATGGGGGTGTCTGGGGGGGGATATGGGGGGCGCTGGGGGGGATATGGGGGCATCTGGGGGAGGTTTGGGGGGTGCTGGGGGAGGTTCGGGGGCGTTGGGGGGGATATGGAGGTGTCTGGGGGAGGTTTGGGGGCGCTGGGGGGATACGGGGGCGTCTGGGGGGCTGTGGGGGTCTCACCTTGTTGGGGGGCAGCAGTGGGGCGAAGGCGGGGGCCCCGTGGCGCACCTCGGCCAAGGCCAAGGCTTGCTCCAGCGCCTGCAGGAGCTGTGGGGAGGGCGTCAGGCGTCCCGGCGCGCTCTGGGGCAGCCCCCTCCCCCCAAAACCCCATGGGGGGACCCCTTCCCCGCACGCCGTGGGGCGGGGGGACGGCGCCTCGGACTCACGGGGGGCTCCAGGCGCTGGGGGTCCCGCAGCAGCTCCTGCAGCCCCCGCCGCAGGGTCTCCCAGCGCAGCCAGGCCCCTCGCCGCAGCGCCAGCTCCGCCTCCGCCTGCCGGGGCCCCCCCGGGAAAAGTCAGTGGCCCCCCGCGGCCACCAAATCCCCCTTGTGGCCACCAAGTGCCCCCCAAGTCCCCCCATGTGTGCCCCCAACCTCCTTCCATCGCCCCCCTGTGCCCCTCCATTCCTCCTTATCCCTTAAAATCTCCCCCCCCCCCGGGTCCCCCCCACTCCCAGCGGCCCCTCCTGCCCCCAAGCGTCCCCCCAGTGTCCCCAAATCCCCCTCCTGCCCCCCAACCCCCCCATCCCCCCCCTCCCAGTGCCCCCCCCATTCCCCCCAACCCCCCCATCCCCCCCACTCCCAGTGCCCCCCCCATTCCCCCCAAATCCCCCCACCCCCCAAATCCCCCCACCCCCCGCAGTGTTCCCCCCCCCCCCCCCCACCTCCTGCAGACCC
>NW_028128123.1:0-12777 GCF_965231255.1 Vanellus vanellus
GGGGGGTGTCTGAGGAGTTGGGGGACCCCCAGTTGTGTGGTGGCGAGGTGGGGGGGGGGGGGATCCCAGGAATTGGGGGGTCCAAAAAAGGTGGGTGACCCACAGTGGGGGGGGTCCCAGGAATTGGGGGGTCCCCAGAGCCGGGGGGGGTAAGGTTTGGGGTCCCAAAGTTGGGGGGGGGGGTCTGAGGAGTTGGGGGACCCCCAGTTGTGTGGTGGCGAGGGGGGGGGGGGGGGGGGAGGTCCCAGGAATTGGGGGGTGGGGGGCCCAGTGCTGGAAAAAGGGGGGGTGCTGGGACATGGGGGGGTGCTGGGACATGGGGGGTGCCCCCCAAATTTGGGGGGGGGTCACTCACCTTGTGCTTCTTGCCTGGTTCCTTATGGTGCTGCTTGTCCATGGTGGTGGCGAGGGGGGGGGACGGGACACGCACAGGAGCTGCCAGCGGTGTCACCTCGGGGGGGGCCCCCCCCGGCTTTTATGGGTGCACAGGGCGGGGGGGGGGGGGGACAGACTTTGCCCTGGGCGGCGCCTCCCCGGGGGGGGGGGGGGGGGGCAATATTTGTTGGGGGGGGGTTATTTGCATGGGTGTCTATTTGGGGAGGGGGGGAAGAGGGTTTAGGGGACCCCCACCCCACCCAAAGAGATCTTGTCCCCACCCCAAATTTCCCCGGGGGGGGGGGAAATAGGGAGAAACACCCCCCCCCCCCCCCCCCCAAAAGGCGTGTCCCGGATCAAGGGTTAAGCAATGCTGAGCCAGCAAATTTGGGGTGCTGGGGGGGGGGGGGGAAGTGGGGGCCACCCCCCCAACACCTACAGGGACTTCAACACCCAATTTTGCCCCCCCCCCCCCCCCCCCAAAAAAGGCCTCATCCAGGGGGTCAACCCCCCTCAAAGAGACCCCCACCATGTTTTAGCCCCCCCCCCCCCCCCCCCCCGTTTTTTTCAGGGGTTCCCCCCCTCCACGTTTTTTTTTTTGGGGTGTGTCCCCCCCCCCCAATAATCCCGAGCCCCCCCCCAGATGGGTGGTTCACATCTCCCTTTATTCAGGAAAAAAAAGAAATAATATATATAACAAGAAACACCCCCCCCGCACCCCCCCCCCCCAAATAATTAATTAAGCTGATTGATTCGACACAATGATCACAACCCCCCCCCCCCCCCCCCAAAAATCAGGGTCCCCCCAAATCACCGCACTCCCCCCCCTTTAAAAAAAAAAAAATCACTGGAAACCCCTTAAAATCACTGTGCCCCCCCCCCCCCCCCCCCCAGTTTGGGTCCAACCAGTGGCTGAATCCGGGTGGGAAAAACTGGAAAAAGGAAAAAGGGGGGAGACATTCCCCCCAAGAGAGAGGGGGGAGGGGGGGGGGGGCTTTATTCCCCCCCCCTCCGATTATTCTACCACCCCCCCCCTCTTTTTTTTTTTTCTACAAAACAATTAAAAAACCGCCCCGGCAAAAGATGGGAAAAAAAATAAAAAAATCATTATAAAGAAGGAAAGCGGGTGCTCAAAATGCACCAGAAATCCCTATTTTTGGGGTTCTTTTTTTTTTTTAAGGGGGGGGGGGGGGAGTGTCGTCCCCCCCCCTCCTTTAGAGGGTGTAGGCGTTGCTCATCAAATATTCCGTATCGTCCCGGGGATTCCACGGCATTCCCGGTGTGGTTAATTCGGTTTTTTTCCGGCACGTTTTGAGCGCGACGTCAACTACGAAACCCACCAAAACGGCGGCGGGGACGGCCAGGAGCAACCCCAGTGCCAACCCTGAGAGGAGGGGGAAGGGGGACACCCCCCCCAAAAAAAAAAAAAATATGAGAGGGGGGACACCACACCGAGAAATCCCCAAAAAAGGGGGTGTGGGGAGCGCCGCCGCCGCCGTTCTTACCTTTCGCCGAGAAGAAAACGCCGCCCAAATCGCCGCCGGTGTCACCTACGGAATGGAAACGGTGATGTCCCCAAAGCCACCGGGGATGTGTCATTTGGTGTGTCGGTCCCGTCCCCCCCCCCCCCAACCTCACCTTTTTTGGGGTGACAGCGGTTTAAACAATCCTCTTCGGTCTGATAGTTGTTTTTATTTCCCCGGCAGCCGCCGTAGATAAATTGGTGACAAGTTTGGTTGACGGGGACGTAGTACCATCGGGGGAAGGAGGCACGGCACGGGCCGGTCAGCCGGGGGGCGGCGCAGTGTTCTGAAAAAAAAAAGGGGGGGGGGGACAGAGTCAGCGTGACACCCCCCCCTCCCCCCCTTCTTCTAAAATGCCCAAATTTTGAAGGGGAAGGAGGAAATTCGGCAAAAGGGCGTAGAGGTTTGTTTTACCGGCGTAGAGGGCGTCGGGCGGGGAGGGGCGGTGGGGGGGTGACGGCGAAACTGCGGAAAAGGAGAAAAAAAAAAAACAAAAAACAACGAAAAAAAATTAGAGAGAGGGGGTTGGGGTGTCCGGCGGTGAAATAATTAAAAAAAAACAGAATGAGGGTTCTTTGGGGGTGTTTGAGAGTAAAATGATAAAACTGCCCAAAATGACCCAATTTGGTGGAGTATTTGGGGGTGTTTGATACCGAAACAATGAAAAGAACCCCAAAATGACCCAATTTGGTGGAGTGTTTGATACCGAAACAGTGAAAAAAACCCAAAATGACCCAATTTGGTGGAGTATTTGATACCGAAACAGTGAAAAGAACCCCAAAATGACCCAATTTGGTGGAGTGTTTGGGGGTGTTTGATACCGAAACAGTGAAAAGAACCCCCAAATGACCCAATTTGGTGGACTATTTGGGGGTATCTGATACCGAAAGAATGAAAAGAACCCCAAAATGACCCAATTTGGTGGAGTATTTGATACCGAAACAGTGAAAAAAAAAACCAAAATGACCCAATTTGGTGGACTGTTTGGGGTGTTTGATACCGAAACAGTGAAAAGAACCCCAAAATGACCCAATTTGGTGGAGTATTTGTTACCGAAAGAATGAAAAGAACCCCAAAATGACCCAATTTGTTGGAGTATTTGGGGGTGTTTGATACCAAAACAGTGAAAAGAACCCCAAAATGACCCAATTTGGTGGAGTATTTGATACCAAAACAGTGAAAAGAACCCCAAAATGACCCAATTTGGTGGAGTATTTGATACCGAAACAATGAAAAGAACCCCAAAATGACCCAATTTGGTGGAGTGTTTGGGGGTGTTTGATACCAAAACAGTAAAAAGAACCCCAAAATGACCCAATTTGGTGGAGTATTTGGGGGTGTTTGATACCGAAACAGTGAAAAGAACCCCAAAATGACCCAATTTGGTGGAGTATTTGGGGGTGTTTGATACCGAAACAGTGAAAAGAACCCCCAAATGACCCAATTTGGTGGAGTATTTGATACCGAAACAGTGAAAAGAACCCCAAAATGACCCCATTTGGGGGTATCTGATACCGAAACAGTGAAAAGAACCCCAAAATGACCCAATTTGGTGGAGTATTTGATACCGAAACAGTGAAAAGAACCCCAAAATGACCCAATTTGGTGGAGTGTTTGGGGGTATCTGATACCGAAACAGTGAAAAGAACCCCAAAATGACCCAATTTAATGGAGTATTTGATACCGAAACAGTGAAAAGAACCCCAAAATGACCCAATTTGGTGGACTGTCTGGGGGTATCCGATACCGAAACAGTGAAAAGAACCCCAAAATGACCCAATTTGGTGGAGTGTTTGATACCGAAACAGTGAAAGGAACCCCAAAATGACCCAATTTGGTGGAGTATTTGGGGGTGTTTGATACCGAAAGAATGAAAAGAACCCCAAAATGACCCCATTTGGTGGAGTGTTTGGGGGTGTTTGATACCGAAACAGTGAAAAGAACCCCAAAATGACCAATTTTGGTGGAGTGTTTGGGGGTATTTGAAACCAAAACTATAAAAGAGCCCAATTTGGTGGATAATTTGGGACGTTTGATGCCAAATCAAGAAACGGAGCCAATTCAGTAGGTGATTTTGGGTTTTTTTTTTATGCCAAAACTATAAAAGAGCCCAATTGGGTGGATAATTTTGGGGTGTTTGATGCCGAAACTATAAAAGAGCCCAATCGGGTGGATAATTTTGGGGTGTTTGATGCCGAAACTATAGAAGAGCCCAATCGGGTGGATAATTTTGGGGTGTTTGATGCCGAAACTATAGAAGAGCCCAATCGGGTGGATAATTTTGGGGTGTTTGATGCCGAAACTACAGAATAGCCCAATTGGGTGGATAATTTTGGGACGTTTGATGCCGAAACTATAAAAGAGCCCAATTCGGTGGATAATTTTGGGGTGTTTGATGCCGAAACTATAGAATAGCCCAATTGGGTGGATAATTTTGGGGTGTTTGATGCCGAAACTATAAAAGAGCCCAATTGGGTGGATAATTTGGGACGTTTGATGCCGAAACTATAGAATAGCCCAATTTGGTGGATAATTTTGGGGTGCTTGATGCCAAAACTATAGAAGAGCCCAATTGGGTGGATAATTTTGGGGTGTTTGAAACCAAATCAAGCAACGGAGCCAATTCAGTAGGTGATTTTGGTTTTTTTTTTATGCCAAAACTATAGAATAGCCCAATTGGGTGGATAATTTTGGGGTGTTTGATACCGAAACTATAGAATAGCCCAATTGGGTGGATAATTTTGGGGTGTTTGATGCCAAAACTATAAAAGAGCCCAATTGGGTGGATAATTTTGGGGTGTTTGAAACCAAATCAAGCAACGGAGCCAATTCAGTAGGTGATTTTGGGGGGTTTTGATGCCAAAACCATAAAATAGCCCAATTTGATGGGGTTTGGAGGGGGGTTTTGACACCGAAATGCCCCGATTTTGGTGGGTTTGGAGGCTCTTACCCCCTCGGCAGCTCTCCCGGCACTGGTTCTCGCTGGGGAAGTTGTTGGCGTTGCCCCCGCAGCCGGTGAAGAAGAAGCTCTGGCAGACGCCGGCGGTGCCGTTGAACCACCACCGCGGCACCGAGTCCCGGCACTCGCCCAACGCCCGCGGCAGCCGGCACGGCTCTGGGGGGGGGGGGACGACAACGACGGCGTCAGAGGGCACCCCGGCACCCCCCCACACACCACCACGCACCCCGAATCGGGGCGGGAGCAACCCCCGGCACGAATAACGGCGCTTCTCTGTCCGAAAACGGCATTCCCCCCCCCTCCCAAAAAATACAATCCGAATAAACCGCCAATATGAGACCCCAAAATCCCGATAAACCGCCAGCAATTAATAAAATCCCGATAAACCGCCAACAATAGACCCCAAAGTACACAGATAAACCGCCGATAATTAATAAAATCCCAATAAACACCAATAAACCACTATTAAGAGAAAAGAAATCCAGATAAACCGCCAATAATTAATAAACCGCCGATAATAAAATCCCAATAAACCGCCGATAATAAAATCCCAATAAACCACTATTAAGAGACCAAAAAATCCGGATAAAACGCCAATAATTAATAAAATCCGAATAAACCCTTATTAAGAGACCCAAAAATACCAATAAACTGCCAATAATAAAATCCCAATAAACCACTATTAAGAGACCAAAAAATCCACGGATAAACCGCCAACAATTAATAAAATCCACGGATAAACCGCCAACAACAGACCCCAAAATACACGGTAAACCGCCGATAATAAATAAAATCCCGATAAACCGCCGATAATAAATAAAATCCCGATAAACCGCCGATAATAAATAAAATCCGAATACACCCTTATTAAGAGACCAAAAAATCCCAATAAACCGCCGATAATAAAATCCCAATAAACCACTATTAAGAGACCCAAAAATCCCAATAAACCACTATTAAGAGACCCAAAAATCCCAATAAACCACTATTAAGAGATCCAAAAATCCCAATAAACCACTATTAAGAGACCCAAAAATCCCAATAAACCACTATTAAGAGACCCAAAAATCCCAATAAACCACTATTAAGAGACCCAAAAATCCCAATAAACCACTATTAAGAGACCCAAAAATCCCAATAAACCACTATTAAGAGACCCAAAAATCCCAATAAACCACTATTAAGAGACCCAAAAATCCCAATAAACCACTATTAAGAGAAAAGAAATCCAGATAAACCGCCAATAATTAATAAAATCCGAATACACCCTTATTAAGAGACAAAAAAATCCCAATAAACCGCCGATAATAAAATCCCAATAAACCGCCGATAATAAAATCCCAATAAACCACTATTAAGAGACCCAAAAATCCCAATAAACCACTATTAAGAGACCCAAAAATCCCAATAAACCACTATTAAGAGACCCAAAAATCCCAATAAACCACTATTAAGAGACCCAAAAATCCCAATAAACCACTATTAAGAGACCCAAAAATCCGGATAAACTGCCAATAATTAATAAAATCCGAATAAACCGCTGATAACAGACAAAAAAAATCCCAATAAACCGCCCATAAGAGCCAAAAACATCTCAATAAAGCGCCAATAAGAGACAAAAAAATACCAATAAACCACCGATCATAAAATACGAATAAACCGCCAATAAGAGACCCAAAAATATGGATAAACCGCCAATAAGAGATCCTCCCCAAAATACCGATAAACATCCGATAATAGACAAAAAAAAACAATAAACCGCCAATAATAAAAACGCGACTGAACCTGTCGTGGTTTGGGCCTCAAACCAGGACAAAACTTCCAATAAATACCAAAAAAATACGAATAAACCACCAATAAGAAACCAAATAATAAGAATAAACCACCACCAGTAAAATAAGAACAAACCAATTAAGAAACTGCATAAAAAGAAGAATAAACTGAAAAATAACAATAATAACCCCCCAAAACTGACACAGGGACCCCCTTAGGGCCCTTACAGAGGCCCCCAGAGCCCCCCCCACTTCTGGGACCCCCCCAAAACGCCCCCGGGACCCCCCTAAAGGTCAGAACCCCCTCAGCCCCCCCCCCCAAAACTGACAGAGAGACCCCCACTTACGGCCCTTAGAGAGGCCCCCTGAGCCCCCCCCCAACCCCACAGTGCCCCTCAAGTGCCCTCAGAGCCCCCCCCTCGATGCTATAACCCCCCAAACCCCCCCGGGACCCCCCTGAAGGTCAGAACCCCCTCAGCCCACCCCCAAATCCTCAGAGCCCCCCCAAGACTGATCCAGGGACCCCACTTAGGGCCCTTAGAGAAGCCCCCAGAGCCCCCCCAAATCCACAGTGCCCCCCCAGGAGCACTCAGAGCCCCCCCAAAACTGATCCAGGGACTCCCCTTAGGGCCCTTAGAGAGGCCCCCAGAGCCCCCCCAAATCCACAGTGCCCCCCCAGGAGCATAACAGTCCCCCCTCAATTCTGGGACCCCCCAAAACCCCCACAGGGACCCCCCTAAAGGTCAGAAACCCCCTCAGTGCCCCCCCGCAAACCCTCAGAGCTCTCCCAAAACTGATCCAGGGACCCCTCCTTAGGATCCTTAGAGAGGCCCCCAGAGCCCCCCCAAATCCACAAAATCCACAGTGCTCCCCCAGGAGCACTCAGAGCCCCCCCTCACTTCTGGGACCCCCCAACCCCCCCCCAGGGACCCCCCTAAAGGTCAGAACCTCCTCAGCCCCCCCCCCCAAAACTGACAGAGAGACCCCCACTTACGGCCCTTAGAGAGGCCCCCTGAGCCCCCCCCCAACCCCACAGTGCCCCTCAAGTGCCCTCAGAGCCCCCCCCTCGATGCTATAACCCCCCAAACCCCCCCGGGACCCCCCTGAAGGTCAGAACCCCCTCAGCCCACCCCCAAATCCTCAGAGCCCCCCAAAACTGACCCAGGGACGCCCCTTAGGGCCCTTAGAGAGGCCCCCAGAGCCCCCCCAAATCCACAGTGCCCCCCCAGGAGCATAAGAGCCCCACCTCAATTCTGGGACCCCCCTAAAGGTCATAAACCCCCTCAGTGCCCCCCCCAAACCCTCAGAGCTTCCCCAAAACTGGCCCAGAGACCCCCCCCTTAGGGCCCTTAGAGAGGCCCCCAGCGACCCCCCCCAAAAGGTCAAGACCCCCTCAGGGGCCTGGAAGGCCGCGACCCTCCAATTCCCCCCCTCAGGATCCGCCGCCCCCCCCACACCCCCAGCAGGCTGCGGCCTACCCACGAGAAGGCCCCAAAGGCCGCCACCTCCCCCCCCCTCCCCGCCCATTAACCCCCTCCCCGGGGCCTGGAGGCGGCCGGTACCGGGCGGGGGAGACCCGTCGGGCCCGGGCCAGGCCTGGCTGAGGGCGGCGGCGGCAGCGGGCAGGAAGAGGAGCACCAGCAAGAGCGGGAGGAACCGCCTGGCCGCCATAGCGGCCGCCGCTTACGTCACACAGGTGCGCCCCGCCCCGCCTGCGTCACACAGGTGCGCCCCGCCCTGACAAGCCACGCCCCCGCCAGGCCTAACCCCGCCCCGCCAGGCCAAACCCCGCCCCGCCAGGCCTAGCCCCGCCCCGCCAGGCTACACCACGCCCCCCCAGGCTAAGCCCCGCCCCGCCAGGCTACACCCCGCCCTTCCCGGCCAAACCCCGCCCCGCCGCCCAGCCAAACCCCGCCCCCGGGGCTCTGCCGCTAAGCCCCGCCCCTTTATTTGCATACGGCGCGGGAGGAGGTGCTGCGCCACGCCCCTGGGGGAGCCGCATAGGGGCTATAGGGGTTGGGGGGGGGGGCTATAGGGTTAGTGGGGGCTGTGAGTGCTAGAGGGGCTATAGGGGGCTATAGGGTTATGGGAGGTGTAATTGCTATAGGGGCTATAGGGCGCTATAGGGTTTGGGGGGGTGGGGGGACCATAGAGTTAGTGGGGCTGTGGGGACTATAGGGGGCTATAGGGTTTGGGGGGTGTGAGGGCTATAGGGGGCTATGGGTTAGGTGGGCTGTGGGTGCTATGGGGCTCTATAGGGGGCTATAGGGTTAGAGGAGCTGTAGGTCCTGTAGGGTGCTATGGGGTCTATAGGGTTAGAGGAGCTGTTGCCGCTATAGGGTCTAGAGGAGCTGTGGGTGCTATAGGGGCCTATAGGGTTAGGGAAGCTGTAGGCGCTATAGGGGTCTATAGGGTTAGGGGAGCTGTAGGCGCTATAGGGGTCTATAGGGTTAGGGGAGCTGTAGGGTGCTGTGGGGTCTATAGGGGTCTATAGGATCTATAGGGTCAGGGGAGCTGTAGGGCGCTATGGGGTCTATAGGGTTAGGGGAACTGTAGGCGCTATAGGGGTCTATAGGGTCAGAGGAGCTGTAGGGCGCTGTGGGGTCTACAGGGTCAGGGGAGCTGTAGGCGCTATAGGGGTCTGTAGGGTCAGGGGAGCTGTAGGGCGCTATGGGGTCTATAGGGGTCTATAGGGGTCTATAGGGGTCTATAGGGTCTATAGGAGCTGTAGGGCACTATGGGATCTATAGGGTCAGGGGAGCTGTAGGGCGCTATAGGATCTATAGGGTCAGGGGAGCTGTAGGGCACTGTGGGGTCTATAGGGGTCTATAGGGGTCTATAGGGTCAGGGGAGCTGTAGGGCGCTGTGGGATCTATAGGGGTCTATAGGGGTCTATAGGGGTCTATAGGGGTCTATAGGGTCAGAGGAGCTGTAGGGCGCTGTGGGGTCTATAGGGGTCTATAGGGATCTATAGGGGTCTATAGGGTCAGGGGAGCTGTAGGGCGCTATAGGTCTCTCCCCCCCCCGCCCTCCCCCATCACAGCCCCTCCCCCCGCCCTCCCGTAGCCCCGCCCCTCCCCCTCTCCCCCCCCCCCCGCCCCCTATAGCCACCGGCACCCGCCGCCCCCCCCCCCTCCCCCCGAGCGATGGCGGCGAACGGCGCGGGGGGGGGGCGGCGACCGGCCCCGGGAACGGCCCCGGGAACGGGAACGGGAGCGGGAACGGGACGGGGTCTGGGGGGGGGGGGAGGTCGCCAGGTCGCCCCCACCCCCCCGCCCGTAGCCCCGGGCTGCAGCGGCGACCGGCGCGGGCCACCGTTAAGTACAACCGGCGGGAGCTGCAGCGGCGTTTGGACACGGAACGGTGGATCGATCGGCGGCTGCAGGAGCTCTACCGGGGGCGGGTACGCACCGGGAACCGGGACCCGGGACGGGGATGGCAGCGGGAACCGGGAACGGGAGTGGGAACCGGGACGGGGATGGGGACGGCACTGGGAACAGGAACCGGGAACGGGAGCGGGAACTGGGATGGGGATGGGGACGGCACCGGGAGTGGGAACGGGAACGGGACTGGGAACGGGAGTGGGAATTGGGATGGGGATGGGGACGGCACCGGGAGCGGGAACGGGACTGGGAACGGGAGTGGGAATTGGGATGGGGATGGGGACGGCACCGGGAGCGGGAACGGGAGTGGGAATTGGGATGGGGATGGGGACGGCACCGGGAGTGGGAACGGGAACGGCACCGGGAACGGGAGCGGGAACCAGGATGGGGATGGGGACGGCACCGGGAGTGGGAACGGCACCGGGAGTGGGAACTGGGATGGGGATGGGGATGGCACTGGGAATGGGAACGGGAATGGGAACCGGGAGCAGGAACTGGGATGGGGACGGCACTGGGAACGGGAACCGGGAACAGGAGTGGGAACTGGGACGGGGATGGGGATGGCACTGGGAATGGGAACGGCACCAGGAACGGGAGCGGGAACTGGGATGGGGATGGGGATGGCACTGGGAATGGGAACAGGAACCGGGAACAGGAGTGGGAACTGGGACGGGGATGGGGACGGCACTGGGAGCGGGAACGGGAATGGGAACCGGGAGTGAGAACTGGGATGGGGATGGGGACGGCACTGGGAATGGGAACAGGAACGGGACTGGGAACGGGAGTGGGAACCGGGACGGGGATGGGGATGGCACTGGGAATGGGAACAGGAACCGGGAACAGGAGTGGGAACTGGGACGGGGATGGGGACAGCACTGGGAATGGGAGTGGGAACTGGGATGGGGATGGGGACGGCACTGGGAATGGGAGTGGGAACTGGGATGGGGATGGGGACGGCACTGGGAGTGGAAACGGGAGTGGCACCGGGAACAGGAGCAGGAACCGGGACGGGGATGGGGCCGGCACTGGGTACCGGGAATGGGAGCGGGAACTGGGATGGGGACGGCACCGGGAGCGGGAACTGGGATGGCACCGGGTACCGGGAGTGGGAATGGGAACCGGGATGGGGACGGCACTGGGAACCGGGAACGGGAACCAGGATGGGGGATGGGGAATGGGGACGACACCGGGAATCAGGAACGGGATGGGGACAGCACCGGGAGTGGGAACGGGGACGGGAACTGGGATGGGGACGGGGACGGGGACAGGGACGGCATTGGGAATGGGGATGGGAACTGGGACGGCACCGGGAACTGGGGACGGGGACAGGGACGGGACTGGGGATGGCATTGGGAACGGGGAACGGGGAACGGGAATGGCATCAGGAATTGGGAGCGGGAAACTGGGAACCGGGATGCGGATGGGGACAGGGACAGGAGTGGCACTGGGAGTGGGAAGTGGGAACTGGGATGGGGACGGCACTGGGAACTGGGGACGGGAATGGGAAATGGGATTGGGAATGGGGGACAGGAACGGGATAGGGGACACTGGGAATGGGGGGGACACGGGGGGGGTTGGGGACACACCGGGGGGGTTGGGGACACACTGGGGGGGGTGTGTGGGAACTTGGGGACCCCCAGGACCCCCTTTGGGGGGGGTTGGGGACACTTAGTGTGGACAGAGGGGACCCCCCCACGCGTGGGGGGGGGACACGGGGGGGGTGGGGGACATACTGGGGGGGTTGGCGACATACTGGGGGGGTGGGGACACACTGGGGGTGCGCGTGGGAACTTGGGGACCCCCAGGACCCCCCGGGGGGGGGGGTTGGGGCCACTTAGTGTGGACAGAGGGGACCCCCCCACGCGTGGGGGGGGGACACACTGGGGGGATTGGGGTCATACTGGGGGGTTGGCGACATACTGGGGGGGGTGGGGACACACTGGGGGGGTGTGTGGGATCTTGGGGACCCCCAGGACCCCCCGGGGGGGGGGGTTGGGGCCACTTAGTGTGGACAGAGGGACCCCCCCCACGCGTGGGGGGGGGGGACACACTGGGGGGGTTGGGGACACACTGGGGGGGTTGGGGACATACTGGGGGGGTTGGGGACACACTGGGGGGGTGTGTGGGATCTTGGGGACCCCCAGGACCCCCTTTGGGGGGGGGTTGGGGCCACTTAGTGTGCACAGAGGGGACCCCCCCACGCGTGGGGGGGGGACACGGGGGGGGTGGGGGACACGGGGGGGGGTTGGGAACACACCGGGGGGAGTGTGTGTGGGGGATCTTGGGGACCCCCAGGACCCCCTTTGGGGGGGGTTGGGGCCACTTAGTGGGTGTCCCTCGGGTGGGGGGGGGGGCCGTGGGGTGCCGGGTGGTTTTGGGGACCCCCACGGGTGTGTGTCCCCCCCCCCCCCCCCCGTGGGCAGGAGGGGGAGATGCCGGACGAGGTGAACATCGACGACCTCCTGGAACTGGAGACGGACGAAGAACGAGTCCAGAAACTTCAGGTGGGGTATTTTTTTGGGGGGGGGGGGCACCCCACGCGTGTTTTTGGGGGGGGGGACAAGCCTGACACCCCCCCCTTTTTTTTTGGGTTTTTTTTTTTTTGGTTTTTTTAGGACATCCTGAAGTCGTGCGCCGCCAACACCGAAGTACGCGCTGAGGATTGGGGGGGGGGGGGGGGTGTCCCCCATAGGGGTGGGGGGGACATGAGTGGGTGCGGGGGGGGGCCCACGCTGTCACCAGTTTCACCAGTTCCCCCCCCCCCC
>NW_028128122.1:0-5000 GCF_965231255.1 Vanellus vanellus
GGGACTGGGAGGCACTGGGAGGGGACTGGGAGGCACTGGGAGGGGGCTGGAGAGGTTTGAAGGCCACTGGGAGGGACTGGGAGGGATTAAGAGGGGACTGGGAGGCACTGGGAGGGACTGGGAGGGATTAAGAGGGGACTGGGAGGCACTGGGAGGCCGTTGGGAGGGGATTGGGAAGCACTGGGAGGCCGTTGGGAGGGGATTGGGAGGCACTGGGAGGGGATTGGGAGGCACTGGGAGGGAGCTGGAGAGGTTTGAAGGCCACTGGGAGGGACTGGGAGGGATTAAGAGGGGACTGGGAGGCACTGGGAGGGGACTGGGAGGCACTGGGAGGGGGCTGGAGAGGTTTGAAGGCCACTGGGAGGGACTGGGAGGGATTAAGAGGGGACTGGGAGGCACTGGGAGGGGGCTGGAGAGGTTTGAAGGCCACTGGCAGGGACTGGGAGGGATTAAGAGAGGACTGGGAGGCACTGGGAGGGGACTGGGAGGGATTGGGAGGGGACTGGGAGGGACTGGGAGGCAATGGGATGCATTGGGAGGGGACTGGGAGGGATTGGGAGGGGACTGGGAGGCACTGGGAGGGCACTGGGAGGCATTGGGAGAGGACTGGGAGGCATTGGGAAGGGACTGGGAAGGATTGGGAGGCACTGGAAGAGGACTGGGTGGCACTGAGAGGGGACTGGAAGGCACTGGGAGGGGACTGGTAATGATTCGGAGGCACAGGAAGCAGACTGGGAGGCACTGGGAGGGATTGGGAGGCACCGGGAGGGGACTGGGAGGCACTGGGAGGCACTAGGAGGGGGTTGGGACGTACTGGGAGGGGGATTAGAAGGCACTGGGAGGGACTGGGAGGCACTGGGAGAGAATTGGGAGGCATTGAGAGGGCACTGGGAGGCACTCCCATCACTCCCAGTTCTCCTCCGCGACCGCCCCAGTCCTCCCAGTTCCCCCAGTACTCCCAGTTCCTCCCAGTCACCCCCAGCACTCCCAGTCACCCCCAGTACTCCCAGTTCCTCCCTTCACTCCATTACCCCCTTCTTACTCCGACCACCCCCAGTACTCCCAGTTCCTCCCATCACTCCCAGTTGTCTCCACGACCGCCCCAGTCCTCCCAGTTCCTCCCAGTTCTCCCAGTCCTCCCAGTTCCTCCCAGTGCTCCCAGTTCCTCCCACTCACCCCCAGCACTCCCAGTCACCCCCAGTTCCTCCCACCGCTCCATTACCCCCTTCTTACTCCGACCACCCCCAGTACTCCCAGTTCCTCCCATCACTCCCAGTTGTCTCCACGACCGCCCCAGTCCTCCCAGTTCCTCCCAGTGCTCCCAGTTCTCCCAGTCACCCCCAGCACTCCCAGTCACCCCCAGCACTCCCAGTTCCTCCCATCGCTCCATTACCCCCTTCTTACTCCAACCACCCCCAGTACTCCCAGTTACTCCCATCACTCCCAGTTATCCCCCACTTCCTCCTCACTATCCCAGTTCCTCCCAGTTCTCCCAGTACTCCCAGTGACTTCCAGTCACCCCCAGCACTCCCACTCACCCCCAGCACTCCCAGTTCCTCCCACCGCTCCATTACCCCGTTACTCCAACCACCCCCAGTACTCCCAGTTCCTCCCATCACTCCCAGTTCTCTCCACGACCGCCCCAGTCCTCCCAGTTCCTCCCAGTCCTCCCAGTCACCCCCAGCACTCCCAGTCACCCCCAGCACTCCCAGTTCTTCCCACCGCTCCATTACCCCCTTCTTACTCCAACCACCCCCAGTACTCCCAGTTACTCCCATCAATCCCAGTTATCCCCCACTTCCTCCTCACTATCCCAGTTCCTCCCAGTTCCTCCCAGTGCTCCCAGTTCGTCCCAGTCACCCCCAGCACTCCCACTCACCCCCAGCACTCCCAGTTCCTCCCACCGCTCCATTACCCCGTTACTCCAACCACCCCCAGTACTCCCAGTTCCTCCCATCACTCCCAGTTATCTCCACGACCGCCCCAGTGCTCCCAGTTCCTCCCAGTGCTCCCAGTTCGTCCCAGTCACCCCCAGCACTCCCAGTCACCCCCAGCACTCCCAGTTCCTCCCACCGCTCCATTACCCCCTTCTTACTCCGACCACCCCCAGTACTCCCAGTTCCTCCCATCACTCCCAGTTATCTCCACGACCGCCCCAGTCCTCCCAGTTCCTCCCAGTACTCCCAGTTCCTCCCAGTCACCCCATTACTCCCAGTCACCCCCAGCACTCCCAGTCACCCCCAGCACTCCCAGTTCCTCCCATCGCTCCATTACCCCCTTCTTACTCCAACCACCCCCAGTACTCCCAGTTACTCCCATCACTCCCAGTTATCCCCCCCTTCCTCCTCACTACCCCAGTTGCTCCCAGTCCTCCCAGTTCATCCCAGTGCTCCCAGTTCCTCCCAGTCACCCCCAGCACTCCCAGTCACCCCCAGTTCCTCCCACCGCTCCATTACCCCCTTCTTACTCCGACCACCCCCAGTACTCCCAGTTACTCCCATCACTCCCAGTTATCCCCCCTTCCTCCTCACTACCCCAGTTGCTCCCAGTCCTCCCAGCTCCCCCAGTCCTCCCAGTTCCTCCCAGTCACCCCCAGCACTCCCAGTCACCCCCAGTTCCTCCCTTCACTCCATTACCCCGTTACTCCAACCACCCCTAGTACTCCCAGTTACTCCCATCACTCCCAGTTATCCCCCCCTTCCTCCTCACTATCCCAGTTCCTCCCAGTTCTCCCAGTACTCCCAGTTCCTCCCAGTCACCCCCAGTACTCCCAGTCACCCCCAGTACTCCCAGTTCCTCCCATCGCTCCATTACCCCCTTCTTACTCCAACCACCCCCAGTACTCCCAGTTACTCCCATCACTCCCAGTTATCCCCCACTTCCTCCTCACTATCCCAGTTCCTCCCAGTTCTCCCAGTACTCCCAGTGACTTCCAGTCACCCCCAGCACTCCCACTCACCCCCAGCACTCCCAGTTCCTCCCACCGCTCCATTACCCCGTTACTCCAACCACCCCCAGTACTCCCAGTTCCTCCCATCACTCCCAGTTCTCTCCACGACCGCCCCAGTCCTCCCAGTTCCTCCCAGTCCTCCCAGTCACCCCCAGCACTCCCAGTCACCCCCAGCACTCCCAGTTCTTCCCACCGCTCCATTACCCCCTTCTTACTCCAACCACCCCCAGTACTCCCAGTTACTCCCATCAATCCCAGTTATCCCCCACTTCCTCCTCACTATCCCAGTTCCTCCCAGTTCCTCCCAGTGCTCCCAGTTCGTCCCAGTCACCCCCAGCACTCCCACTCACCCCCAGCACTCCCAGTTCCTCCCACCGCTCCATTACCCCGTTACTCCAACCACCCCCAGTACTCCCAGTTCCTCCCATCACTCCCAGTTATCTCCACGACCGCCCCAGTGCTCCCAGTTCCTCCCAGTGCTCCCAGTTCGTCCCAGTCACCCCCAGCACTCCCAGTCACCCCCAGCACTCCCAGTTCCTCCCACCGCTCCATTACCCCCTTCTTACTCCGACCACCCCCAGTACTCCCAGTTCCTCCCATCACTCCCAGTTATCTCCACGACCGCCCCAGTCCTCCCAGTTCCTCCCAGTACTCCCAGTTCCTCCCAGTCACCCCATTACTCCCAGTCACCCCCAGCACTCCCAGTCACCCCCAGCACTCCCAGTTCCTCCCATCGCTCCATTACCCCCTTCTTACTCCAACCACCCCCAGTACTCCCAGTTACTCCCATCACTCCCAGTTATCCCCCCCTTCCTCCTCACTACCCCAGTTGCTCCCAGTCCTCCCAGTTCCTCCCAGTGCTCCCAGTTCCTCCCAGTCACCCCCAGCACTCCCAGTCACCCCCAGTTCCTCCCACCGCTCCATTACCCCCTTCTTACTCCGACCACCCCCAGTACTCCCAGTTACTCCCATCACTCCCAGTTATCCCCCCTTCCTCCTCACTACCCCAGTTGCTCCCAGTCCTCCCAGCTCCCCCAGTCCTCCCAGTTCCTCCCAGTCACCCCCAGCACTCCCAGTCACCCCCAGTTCCTCCCTTCACTCCATTACCCCGTTACTCCAACCACCCCTAGTACTCCCAGTTACTCCCATCACTCCCAGTTATCCCCCCCTTCCTCCTCACTATCCCAGTTCCTCCCAGTTCTCCCAGTACTCCCAGTTCCTCCCAGTCACCCCCAGTACTCCCAGTCACCCCCAGTACTCCCAGTTCCTCCCTTCACTCCATTACCCCCTTCTTACTCCAACCACCCCCAGTACTCCCAGTTACTCCCATCACTCCCAGTTATCTCCATGACCGCCCCAGTCCTCCCAGTTCCTCCCAGTTCTCCCAGTCCTCCCAGTTCCTCCCAGTGCTCCCAGTTCCTCCCACTCACCCCCAGCACTCCCAGTCACCCCCAGTTCCTCCCATCGCTCCATTACCCCCTTCTTACTCCGACCACCCCCAGTACTCCCAGTTCCTCCCATCACTCCCAGTTGTCTCCATGACCGCCCCAGTCCTCCCAGTTCCTCCCAGTGCTCCCAGTTCTCCCAGTCACCCCCAGCACTCCCAGTCACCCCCAGTTCCTCCCACCGCTCCATTACCCCCTTCTTACTCCAACCACCCCCAGTACTCCCAGTTCCTCCCATCACTCCCAGTTGTCTCCACGACCGCCCCAGTCCTCCCAGTTCCTCCCAGTTCTCCCAGTACTCCCAGTTCCTCCCAGTGCTCCCAGTTCCTCCCAGTCACCCCCAGCACTCCCAGTCACCCCCAGTTCCTCCCACCGCTCCATTACCCCCTTCTTACTCCAACCACCCCCAGTACTCCCAGTTACTCCCATCACTCCCAGTTCTCTCCACGACCGCCCCAGTCCTCCCAGTTCCTCCCAGTTCTCCCAGTCCTCCCAGTTCCTCCCAGTGCTCCCAGTTCCTCCCACTCACCCCCAGCACTCCCAGTTCCTCCCACCGCTCCATTACCCCCTTCTTACTCCGACCACCCCCAGTACTCCCAGTTCCT